>NW_005370660.1:1002836-1040023 GCF_000412655.1 Myotis brandtii
CACAGAGCAGGGTTGATCAGGGGGTTGGGGAGCTCCCCCCTGTCACGGACAGAGCAGGGCCGATCAGGGGGTTGGGGAGCTCCCCCCTGTCACTCACAGAGTAGGGCCGATAGGGGAGTTGGGGCACCGCCCCCTGTCACACACAGAGCCGCAGGGCAATCAGGGGTTTGGGGAGCTCCCCCCTATAAGGCACAGAGCAGGGCGGATCAGGGGGTTTGGGCGCCTTCCCCTGTCACAAACAGAGCAGGGCGGATAGGGAGGTTGTGGCCCCGCCCCCTGTCACTCACAGAGCCACAGGGCGATCAGGGGGTTTGGGCGCTGCCCCCTGTCATGCTGATCCCGGTGCCGGGAGCCTCGCTGCTCCGCTGATCCCGGTGCTGGGAGGCATATTACCCTTTTACTATATAGGATAGAGGCCTGGTGCACGGGTGGGGGCCGGCTGGTTTGCCCTGAAGGGTGTCCTGGATCAGGGTGGGGGTCCCCACTGGGGTGCCTGGCCAGTCTGGCTGAGGGGCTGAGGGCCGTTTTCCTGCTGGCGGGTGACTGAAGCTCCCAACTGCTCCTTTTTTTCTTTTTTTTTTCTATTCTGGGCCAGCTTTAGCTCTGAGGCCTCGCTGCTGAAAGCAGTTTTCTGGCCTTTACCTTCTGTATTTGATACAATGTTGCGGTCAGGCTGGCTGAAGCCCGGCGGACTGAAAGCCGGTTTCTGGGGTTTTGTTTTGCTTCTATATTTGCAACATAGTTGCTTAGAGTTGCAGCTGAGAGGCCGGCAAGTTAGGCGGGGAACGTTGGAGTTCGCCATCACTGGAGCAAGCAAGCCTCCCTGTTCGCTTCAGTGCATGGCTGCAGACCGCCATCTTGGCTGACAGTTAATTTGCATAAGGATATGCTGATTAGCCAATGGGAAGGGTAGCGGTCGTACGCTAATTACCATGTTTCTCTTTTATTAGTGTAGATGGTATTTTATTTTATTTTTAAATATATTTTTATTGATTTCAGAGAGGAAGGGAGAGGGAGAGAGAGATAGAAACATCATTGATGAGAGACAATCATTGATTAGCTGCCTCCTGCATGCTCCCTACTGGGGATCAAACCCACAATCTGGGCATGTGCCCTGACCAGGAATCGAACTGTGACTTTCTGGTTCATAGTTCAATACTTAACCACTGAGCATCACTGGCTGGGCAACTACATGGTATTTTATTGAACAGTTGTGTTATAGTTTATTTAATCAATCTTCCTTTTTTGGAAATTTTGGCTTTTCTATTTTTCTTAATTATAAAATTGTGGTGATCACCTGTAGCTAAGTCTTTGAGATAACGACTGCTATTTATTTGAAATGAATGTCTTTCTAATGATCGAATTGCTGGCTCACTGGACTCATATACATAAAAAAATTTTTTTTTATTGATTTCAGAGAGAAAGGGAGAGGGAGAGAGAGAGATAGAAACATCAATGATTAGAGAGAATCATTGATCAGCCACCTCCTACACAACCCCTACTAGGGATTGAGCCTGAAACCCAGGCATGTGCCCTGATCAGGAATGGAACCATGACCTCCCCATTCACAGGTCAGTGCTCACCTGCTGAGCCATACCAACAGGGCTCGACACATACACTTCTAAGACATTTCCATATCATTCCAAATTTCCCTTCAGAGAGTGATGCTTCCTGTTAGGCTCCTATCAGTGATATAAATTTTCTAAATCATTGCTGATATTAGACATTATCATTCCTTTTCATTTTTGCCATTTTTATTAGGTAAAAAACATTTTAATAATTAGTTTTGAATACTAGTTAGGTTGAATATTTTTATGAGTTTATTTGAGTAAATACATTTTGAGCTATGAAATTTTATTCTTGTTCTCTTTATAATAGTGTTCAGATGGTATGGTGTTTTTTTTTTAGGTTATTTGAGTACATACATTTTTACACACACACGCACACAAAACAAACACACACATATATATTGGTGTACCTGACCTACATTCATATGTATATGCCATTCTTAGTTTTTACCTTGGGATTATAAAGAATATCTGTGGGCCTTAGTTTTGTAACATAGCCATCAGTTTCCAAATGCTATCCTTTAAAAAAAAAGAACGAAAAAGAAGGGGAACATAACCCATGACCTGGAGGAGATGCTAGTTAATTTTTTATTATGTTATTTTCAGGAGATGGGGTCAAAAGGAGCTAGTAGGGCATTCAATTATGTGCTTGAGTGTGTTGGAAATCCCTCCCCGCTCAGGTGTACAATATTTTACTTGGGCTTGTTTTTCAAGTGCATTGAAGTGTGACTAAATATTTTTGGTGCTCCATTATGTAAAGAAGAGGCCCATCTTGTTAAATATTCCTTCATCAACTTTGTAGTTAGCCTGTAAGGACATGGGCGTTAGGCATCGGACAGAGGGAAGGTAGGTGGGAGGCGGGCACCTGGGCGAAACTGAAGATAGGGGTGCTCCGTTGTCTCCTCCCACTGTTGTAGAAAAGTGATTGGATCAAGCTTGTTTCTGTCTAATCATTTTGGATGGCTCATAAATGGGGAAGGAGAGAAAGTCATGAGGTTGGACCTCAGCTCATCTGAGGGCTAAAGGTTCTTTGTCACACACCACACAGAACTGGAGCGCTGTCCTTCTGGAGAGTAGTGGAGAGCTGAGCTACAGTTTAGAACCAAAGGAAGAGAGAAGAGCTTTGGTTTCTTTTTGTCTCGAGGTTGAGGATAAGCAAGGAAGATGTCCACTGAAGATGTGGAAGGGAAGCCCAGCAGCTTTGGGGACGGAGGAAGAGCTCAGAGCTACACGTTCCTCAGGGTGGTGCAGCCAGTGTTTAACCGCAGTATTTTCACTTCTGCAGTCTCTCCCGCCGCAGAGCGAATCCGATTCATCTTGGGCGAGGAGGATGACAGCCCAGCACCCCCTCAGCTCTTCACCGAACTGGATGAGCTGCTGTCCGTGGATGGGCAGGAGATGGAATGGAAGGAGACAGCGAGGTGAGGCACGGTGGATGTTGCAGTACTGACCTGGGGGAACAAGGGTGGGCAAGAGAGTTGAGTGTGAATGAACACCTTTCTCTAACCTCAGCACTTTGAATAACCGATGAGCATGATGTTGGCTGGGTTAGGGAATTAAACAATTTTTCTCTTCTCTTTCTCATGGACGTGATGCTGGACACCCTTTATTGTACTGCTAGAGCATCGTTTCACTGATCCGTGTTGCTATAATTTTAACCCTTACGAGGAATTAATAGTAAATCTCCATCCATATACTACTTATTAGTGAAATATTTTAAAGATAAACTCAAGTACCCAAACATGATAGTGTAAGAGATATGTGCCCTCACTCTCCGCATGTCAAAATACCTTGTGAGATGATGTTTGATTTATTACCCATTCTCTGTTAGGGAGGGAGGTTGCAAAGGCAGTAACTGGTACCAACAAACTTGCTATTATTCCAAGTAAAAACCTCTCATCTTTTTAAATATCCAGTGAAAGTAAGTAGAAGGTTCACCCGAACTTAGAGTTTAGAGACCTGAGTTCTATTTCAAACTCTGTAGCCTGTTAGCTCAAAACAGTTTCTCAGAACTTTGATTTCATTATCAATAGAGTAGATAATAATGCCTACTCCATATAACATGTATTCTATATAAGATATGTAACGTATATAAATATAATATTATACAATATATGTCTGATTATTTTATATAAACACACATGTATGTATATAATGAAATTCTTTGTAAATTGTTAAAGCACTGCATAAATATCCAAGTTTTTATTAATTTCATGATAGCAGAGCTTTTCTTTCTTTCTATATATAGATTTAGTTATATATTTCACTCTAAATCTTTGATGACATATAACATTTATATAAGATAAAGACTGATATAATGCAGTTGTTGGTCTCTCATTGCCATCATTACATGGAGAGTCAGTATATTTCACTTTCTTAAACAGAATTATGTTAAGATATGCCTTTTATAGTCTGTAATTTAATTAAAACCAATTAAATTGAACCAGTGTGTTTTGAATGCCCAGTATAGGTCAGGTACTATTTTAGGTATTGGGAATGCAGAAGTAAATATTTTTATTATTTGCTCTTTTAGGGCCTCTTTTCATGATATAATCATTGTCTCTTATTCCCATTCTCAGTACCAATAACCTGGATATATAAAGTCATCCATAAGTGTACTTTTAGTTCATAAAACATCCTGCAAAAGGAGGCTTTTGAAGCAAAAACTTTTCTTAGTACCTGCATTTCATTCTTTCTTTACCTTCTTTCTGACAGGAAAAGAATGAGAGTTGTACTGGTGCAATCTGAATTAAGTGTTGGGGAGATTTTGGTTTAGCCTTGGCTCTGTGTTAACTAGCTGTTTAACTTCGGGCAAGTCGTGTAGTCATGTCATCTTCCTGAGTTTGAGTTTTCTATTCTATCAAATGAGGATCATATTGGGTTACATCCTCTCTAACATCATGCAATTTTAGAGCTCTAAAATTCCATCCATGCTGTATATTGGTGTGGTCAGCTGTGATTAGAAGACATATTTGACTCTTATTTTTATCTTAAAATTCTGTGAGAATACTTTATATAGATTAGAATTCAGATATAGCACCCTGTTTTTCTTTCAGTCAAGTGAAGACTACACTTTATTTTCTATGACCCCTGGTCCCAGAAATGTGGAGAGATCACAGTTCACTTATAGGTAATAAAATGTTGAGAGAGGTGGACATCGTATTTTCCTTTAAGGTTGTTAAAGATTAAGATGGACTTGATACTGTATTATCTATAAAGACTTTATTTCCTTGGAAGCATATGTGTCATTTTGATGATGCCCTTGGTTCCTGGGAGATGGGACTTCTGAAGAAGGGGTGGGAGTATGCCAGGTGTCAGAGGGAAGCTGTCCAGGAAGAAACATACTTACACGTAATCAACACCCTATGACTTCTATATAGGACTTGCCACAGTTACTGTTAACTATTAATTAATCATATATGTGACATTATTGTTTTGGTTTTATCTCCCGCATTACACTAATTCATATGAAGGCAGGGATCACCATGTCTGTGTTTTACTACTGTATTCCCCGTTCCTTGCTATACCTGGTACATAATAGGTCAGTAATATTTGTTGAGTGTGATTAGTTGAGAACTGATTGCTTTATAAACAACTGTTCTACATATACTTTCTTAGAAGTCTTACTGGATCAAAATTGGAGTTCTGTGATAATCCATCCCTGATTGATAGATAGCTGACTGATAGACCCAGGGTACCAAGCACATCATTGAGAAAGCCCAGAAGAGGACTTGTGTTTGATGTTTCAAACTAATTCATCAATATACTGATGCCATCTGCTTTTAGTTCTCTAGCCCATACTTCTTGCCTCATTTGACTGAAAACAAATGGTTGGCCCAGCTGGTGTGGGTCAGTGGTTGAGTGTCAATCTATGAACCAATCATGGTTCTATTTCTGGTCAGGGCCCATGCCTGGGCTGTGGGCTTGATCCCCACTGTGGGGTGTGCTGAGGCAGCCGATCAATGATTCTCATCATTGATGTTTTTATCTCTCTCTCCCTTCCTCTCTGAAATCAATAAAAATATATTTAAAAAAAACACACACAAATGGTTGGATGGCTAATGAGCATCTCAAAATAACATGTCTAGAATGAAGCTTCTGATTCATTTACTTCAGATAAGCTCCTCCTACAGAGTTCCTCACTACAATGAAAAACTCCATTTTTGTAGCTGCTCAAGCCAGAAACATAGTAGTCTTCCTTGACTCCTGTCTTTCTCTATACCCCTTACTGAATCCTTTGGCAAATCCTATCTATTTATCCTCAAAGATATTCAGATATTCAGAATCTCACCATTTCTTATATTCAGTATTGCCATAACCTGGTCCAAGCCACCATTATCTTGCAAATGCTTCTTAACTAGTCCACCTCCCTGCACTTGTCCCACTCTTACCCCCCTCATGAATCGTCCACCATGATCTCTTTGATCTTATCTGCTTCTTCTGTTCCTCTTGTTCGATCTGCTTGCACCTCACTGGCCAATCATGCTTCTGTGTCAGGGATTTTGCATTTGCTGTTCCTTCTGTCTGAAATGCTCTCCCAGCCACATCCCCACGGTTATCCACATGTGGCTCATTTTCTCACCTCCTTCAGGTCATTTTTCAGATCTGACCTTCTCAGTGACTGCCCTTTCTAAAGTGGAAACATCCCCCCAATTCTCTATCCCCCATGCTCCATAATTTTTATCTTTAGCACTTACCAGCATTTAGCATTTTACATCTATTGTTATTTTCTCTTCCTAATAAAATTAAAGCCCCCTGAAGGCAGGAATTTTTGGTTGTTTTGTTTACCACTCTGCTTCCAGTGCCTACAACTACCTGGCACACAGTCTACAATCAAGACATCTGTGCTAAGAGAACAAGTGGAGAAATAGGACCTTGATTCTTAGTTTACTGCTCCACCTAAATCCTGTTGGGAAGTTTTGAGGTCATTGTGCCTCCAGAAATTATTCAGGTTTTCAGTAACTTCTACTTCCTGTATGTTTGCAGTAATTTGACTGCCATTTATGATGTCCAGTTTCCAGACATGATCGGGATTCTTTTTCCCATGAAAAGCTCTCAAATCTACCAGACCAATAAAAGTGTTGTGCTTAGAGGGAATTCACTTTATATATGAAAGTGCAGCATGGGTATTTTTGTGGCTAACTTATAAAATTAAGAAACCCCAATTGACAGATTATTTATTCCATAGAGAACTAACCTACCAGACTTCTTCAGCTTAATATAGTTTCTACTGTTCCTATCCCCTACCCATTTTAATACTCTCCCTTTTAATATTCTATACTTTTTATTTGACTAATGATTTGATAGCACCAAGAATATCCTACATTGAGTGTCAGAGTTACTGTAGTTTCAGGAAGTTCAAGTTAGCTCTGTCTCAAAAAGTAAGGAGGAGGATTTCAGTAGTAGGAAAAATATCCCCCTTTAAGTTGTGGGATTCACAGTAGTCATGTAAAACTATGAACAAGGGAAGCTTTTATTTATATGAAATTTGAAGTGTAGCCAGTTCTACCACCTTCATTTTTCACATCTTTCCCCTGCTCTTCCCTTTCCTAAAAGTTAGAACTTTAAATTTTTACTGGCTCTTTCAACAGAGTTCAAGTTAAAGATTGTGCAAAGGGTGGCATGATGAGACCTAAGAAGACTACATGGTCAGTGGAATGCAGAGAGCACTATGTGGTTTTTTTCCTTCTTCTTTCAATACAAGGCTTTTATTGTATCTTTATAATATAGCAAACATCTTTATAATATCACAAACAAGTGTGACAAATCATTCGGCATCTTGGTGTTTCTATAGCTGGACAATTTAGATCTTATTCATCAGCCTACTGAACTGGTCCTTTTTCGGAATCATAGATACTATCCAAAAAATTTCTGATATCCTTGTTTTTAACTGCTGTGGCTTGCTGAATCAAAGCAGCTGAATTTGATATAAGTTCAATGTCATTTCCTTCAAGAATCAACTCATCTTTCTGGGCTTGAGATACTGAACAAGCAATGCCTAACTTCATCTGAACTCTGCGAATGTATTTTCGCCCAAGAAATTTATAATTTCAATAAGAGAACCATCCTCCTTAATAATGATGTTGATGGGGAAGTGAGTTTACACAGGTCTCATCTTGTGACGGAAGCCCAATTTAACACCCTTCATCATGTTCTGTACATGACTGCGGATAGTGTGAACTGTGGCCAATTTCTTTCTATTTCCCCACCATTTGTCAACCCAGAGTCTCTTCTTTTTCTTTTCTAGGAGACTGATATCTACATTGATGTAGTTGAAGTCCCTCTGCAGGGTGCCTCTGGGGCCCTTCACAATAACTGTGCATCCCTTCAGAGTGATGTCCACATTTTCTGGGATGTCCACAGTCTGATTGCTGAGAATGGTATTCATCCTCACAGCAGATGTGTCAAAAAGCGAGAGCACTGTGTTTTAAAGAGTACTCCTAAGTGTTAGGCCATTAGAATACTGACATTTAGTCATGTAGCAGTAATTGTAATGAAATATTTGATATTAGGGAAGAAGCCCATGTTTCTCATTAAGAATTTCTAGGAGCTAGGTTTTAGCTAATGGACTCATGAAGCAAACTAGTAAAGAATAAGTCATGGTCCAGCTTTGGTGACGGCCCCGTCACCAAACTCTGTTTCTTTGAGTCAGTAATATCTCTGCAGAAATCATTATTGGCTTTCACTTTTATTTCAGTGACTGCTCAAATGGGCAATGTTGTAAGTGGTGAATGTTACAAGAAACTGTGTTAAAGTTCACTCCCTCAGTGTCTCAGTGGGTAAAAAGGAAAGGCATCACAAGTTTCAGCAAATGAACAAGCCAACAAAGGGAAAGGGTATTGGTGTTTCCCTTCTGTTGGGAGTGCACACAGGAGCACCCGCTCGTTCCAGTTTGCCCTGCAGACTGACCTACGTACCTCTGGAGAATCTGATTTCAGGGCCTGGCCATCAAACAGAGCCACGTGCACTGATCCTGGGGCTGTGGAGAGAAACCGCTCCCTTCCCAATTGACATTGACTTCGCTTTACAAAATTCCATTTGAGACCAAGTTTATTGTTTCTGTAAGAAAAAGGCTGAAGGAAAGGGAATTTAATCACTTTATAATTCGATGTAGTTACAGCATACAGATAATTTTATATAAATATGCATAAGTATAACTTTATATACCTTTATACATACACGTAACTTTTATAACAACATGCATAGAACTTTTGCAATAACTTTCACAGTTGCTCTAGAAATTTAAGTATTCTCCTTAAAAACATCATTTATCCCAGATACACACTAGCACTGGCTTTTTTATGTGATGAGGCAATTACTAGTTAGCAAGAAATTTTATTATCATTTTAATAGTTTTATGAAGTTGGACTATAATCTAAGGCAAAGGTCATGTCAATTTTCCGCAGTAAAACTGGCATATTTTTAAGTTAGAGGTCTTGTCTTTTCTTAATTATATTTGATCATATGATTGGAAAATTGCAAAATTCAGTGATTCCCAGTGAGTTTTCTATTTCTTCACCAAATGAGTTGAGTTCTGTTGTTTGGCAGTCACTCAGAGTGTGTTAAACTGCAGTGTGCTTTATCATTGTTCTTCTAAGACCTTGGAATAAATAAACTTCACCTAATAAACTCCTCTTCCAAGGTTACAAGTTTTGTAATGGCAAGCATTTAAAAAGCCAACTTCTGAAAATAATTTTCCTATAACATGTCAAGTACTAGGCAGAAAAAAAAGCGAGAAACTCATTGCAGATACATGATTATTCATAGCTACTATGAAGGGTAGATGGTGGCTTTTAGTACATTTAACAGGAAGAACATCTATTTTTTACCATTGTAATTACATGGTACTGAAACACCTTTACAAATCCATTGGCTGAACTTTGGTACCTTGGCCTTAGTCTTTTCCTTAATGGGTTCTATTTGAGTTGAGTAGTTTTCAGTTTTTGGTTTTTTTTCAAATTTGTCCTTGATATGTGAGGAGGATGGACATAGCATGTGTAGTTTCTAGAATGAAACTCCCTGCCAATAATCTGTTTAAATGGTAAACTTAGTTGATGCCTGAAAGCATACATTGGAAGTACCTTGAACAATCAATTCCTTGAACAATTAGAGCAATTCATTTTAAAGGAATTTAATAGTCCTTATTCCAGAGTTTCCCTTATGCTGTTAGCTGTGCTAGGATATGACATTATCACAACATTCAATATTTACTGAACTCAAAATGAAATAGATGCTAAACTGAACTATGAGATAATACATATCCCCTGAGAATGTGGATTCTAAGGAGCTGGCTAGTTTGAGACTGCATTTCATTCCTCTACTAGAGGCCGGTGCACGAAATTCGTGCACTATGTCCCTCAGCCTGGCCTGTGCCCTCTTGCAATCCAGAACCCCTCAGGGCATGTCCAACTGCCGGCTTAGGCCTGATGCCCCCTGTGCTCACCAGCCGTGAGTCTGGCTTCTGGCTTAGCGGCACTCCCACAGGGGAGCACACTGACCACCAGGGGATTGCTCCTGCATTGAGCATCTGCCCCCTGGTGCAGTGCATGTCATAGCAACTGGTTGTTCCACAGTTTGGTTGATTTGCATATTAGGGTTTTATTATATAGAATTGTTATAACTTGACTTAAAGAACTGGTGTCCTCTAGGAAGGTGAGTAATGCTATTCCATAAATCCAAGCTAGTTAAGATGTATGATTTTTAAATATACTTTAAAAACTTGTTCAAAGTCATATTGAAGTCCAGTGTGATTGCCTATAATATACTCTATGGAGAGGAATGAAATAAAAGATCAAACACAGAAGAATGCAGAGGTTTTACTCCTTTAAAAATTTTTAAAATTTAACTTATACTGTTCAAATAATTGAGGATGATAATAAAATAGAGCCATTGTCACATGCTGTATGTAAGTGAGGCTTAGTTTTCTCTCAAGAAATGGTTTTGGCAATATAAATTTATGGCAGATGGTAAAGAGGGGGACTTGTTTAGTAAAGATTAGCCGGAATTGAAGGCTGTATAAAACACTTCCCTTCACTGAGTTTCTAGCTGACTCATGTCATTCATCTTGGGCTTAAATTCTATAGCCAAAGACTCTGTTCCTCAACTAATAAGAATACTTTTAGGAATAAAAATAAGGAGTCACTACAGTCTTTAAAGATGACATAATTTTATGTAACCCTGTCTTGGTTTCATATATTATATAATCTTCTAACCTCTACAGTCTTATCTTGAGTAATAACTTATAACATCAAATGTAATTGTGACTCGCATAGTAGTTGCCAACAAACATGGTTAGAGATTCTGTCAGCAAGCATGAAAAGATAATACACCTAAAGTTAACCAATGTAATATGCTCCATAAAATGATTACTCTCAAAATAACCCCAATTACCTTTTATTGTTTTGGCAAATTATACGAGTATGATGTAAAATTGTCATTATTCTCTTACTTCTATTTCTGTGGTTCTAATACCAGGCAAAGTGAAGAACTAAATTACACATACACAGACACACACAAGAATATTAAGGGTCTTTGGTTCTTTCTTGGGATGTTTTGCAATTACTTTGTAGAGATAAACAAGGTCCAGTTCTGAAGGTTTAAAACTTTGGTGGTGCTGTTGGTTTTTTAACTTGTGAGGAAAGCCTGTAAAAAGTCTCCACTGCCCACATATTTTGGGATACAGGGGAAAGGAAGGAGGGTCTTAGAATTAAGGGTGAGGTTAGGAATAAGGTTGCCATTGACAAGTGGGAGTTTATTGGGTGGGAGAGGCTTACTGAGAGGGGTAATGGAGGGAGACTTTTCAAATATGGCTAAAATACTTCTGAATCACATGAGTGTTAGGCTTGATTAAAATTCTAAATTTTCTATGACACTGTGGCTGATCTCTTGATCTCTTTTCCCTCCTGGTTCTGCTAATGTGTTTTTTCCTTCCTCTGGGGGTGGTGAGCGGTCTATAAATAATATCTTATGTAGAGCTTCCTCTGATCTCTGCCCTTTGTTCTCATGTTTAGTGAGCTAGGTGAGCGTTTAGCTTTTCTAGGTAAACATTTTTCAATCATTAAACCTTTGGGTGAAGAATGTAGAAAAACAATTTTTTATACCCCTCTGTTGATCTTTTTCAATATCTTTTAGAAGGTTGAAGTGAGAGAAAAAAAAGCGTTTTTCTTTGGATCATGCTGAATAGCAAAATGATAATGCTTTCCCTTATTTAATGTGTATTTTTTTAAAAAAAATATATTTTTTTGATTTTTTACAGAGAGGAAGGGAGAGAGATAGATTTTTCTTTGGATCATGCTGAATAGCAAAATGGTAATGCTTTCCCTTTTTATTTAATGTGTATTTTTAACCAGTGTATGAAGAGTCTATATGTGTAATATGTGGGACATAAAAACTGTCAAGTGTGTTTTGCTCTCATTTCCATTAAGCTTTTTTGATATATATTACTAAGCTATCAAAATGTCTAGGAGTCTCAGAAAGAAGAAGCTCTGAAAAAGGGTTGGTTGTTCCATTGCTAAGGTTAATAGATCTGTTATAAGAAGAAGATGTGTTGTTCGTTGAGCTTGTGTATCTTTAAACACATGTGAAGCCAGATTTTAAGGAGGGAAGAGAGATCAGCTGAGAAATATATATTAAAGTAAGACATAGCAACACACGCTCACCCTCTTTAGGCATTAAAGGGGAATTTTATATTCATGTGACCACTTTACACCATGTTTTTCAAATATTTAAGGTAAATATTGGTTTATAACTGATATTTCACCTTCTATAAATTTGCCTTGTGAATTCACAACAGAATTCACATAGTGGTGGCTATTTTTACCCATAGTAGGCTCTACCTACATGGATAAATCTGTAATGCATATTTTTCTACCTTATTTTAAAAAATTTAGTTAAATCATTCTTAAGGATTTTGTGGTTACTGATAGACAGATATAAAACCTTTGGTTCTGCCCTAACTGGTTTGGCTCAGTGGACACAGCATTGGCCTGTGGACTGAAAGGTCCCAGGTTCGATGGCATGTACCTTGGTTGCGGGCACATCCCCAGTAGGAGGTGTGCAGGAGGCAGCTGATCGATGTTTCTCTCTCATCAATGTTTCTAGTTCTCTATCCCTCTCCCTTCCTTTCTGTAAAAAATCAATATAATATATTAAAACACACACACACACACACACACACACACACACACCTTTGGTTCCTTTGGGTTTGTTTTCTTTCTCTCTAATATTAGGGAAAGGTGCAGACTACTGACTCTGTTTGGTGTATTTTTTAAAAAATTTATCTTTATTGTTGAAAGTATTACAGATGTCTTTGTTTTTCCCCCCCATTGACTCCCTCTACCCTGCACCTGCCCCTCCCAGGCCTTCAACACACTATTGTCTATGTCAGTTGGTTATGCATATAAGTTCCCTGGTTAACTCCCCCACAAACAACAACAACAACAAAACCAAACCAAAACAAAAACTAATTCATGATATAATAAGGTTTTAAGACTCTAGGAAAGGAGACATTTTGGTAGTGCTGATGGGGGTGGAAACAGAGGGGTTGACGTTGCCATTTCCAAGGTAAGTTAGAACACTTTTAATTGCTATTCATGATTCTCATGTTCCTAGGTGGATTAAATTTGAAGAAAAAGTGGAAGAGGGTGGGGAGAGATGGAGCAAGCCCCACGTGGCCACATTATCCCTTCACAGCTTATTTGAGCTGAGGACGTGTATAGAGAAAGGATCCATCATGCTTGACAGGGAGGCTTCTTCTCTCCCACAGTTGGTGGGTAAGTATGTTGTTTTAAATTCCTATCATTTTTTCATTGTTCCCTACCTATTCACGAGTTTCCATCAATGCCGATGACTTCTAGTGTAAGCAGAGTTGAATATTCTAGAGCATTTATTCTCTCTCTTTTTATGTTATAAAACTAATAAGGTTTTTTGCAGAAAATTTGGAAAATACAGACATATATTGAGAAGAAAATTTAAAAAGTCATTCATTGCACCTAACATTTTGGTGTGTTTTCATCAGTTTTGTTTTTCAATCTTCTCTCTTAATGCTTTTTATTTTTTAATGTTATTTTATAAAAATTAATATTGTGATTATACTGTATGTATATGGATATGCATTTATTTCTGGGATTAATATTTTGAATGGTGTCCCCACCCAATTTTTGGTTATATTGGACTGGATGTCTGGATACTAGATTTCTAGAACTCTTTGACCTTAAACATTGAACTGCTCTGGGCCTCAGTTTTGTTGTCTGTACAATAGGGTTTAAATCCTCTGTAGGAAGGAAAACAGTCTAGTTCCTGGGTTGGGGCTGATTTCGTAGATGGAAGTCAAAGTTCTTTAGCTGTAGGTAGAGAAAAGTTGTGTGGACAAGAAGCCAGCAGAACCTTATGGGTTAGTGACTGAGTCAGATCAGGTTAGTTCTGAGTGTCATTTGAACAACCACCTGCGAGTCGGTAAACCTAGTGGTGCAGGGCAGCTTGGGCATCTTTTGCAATTAGAGTTGTGTAGTGAATGTTAACTCACCATGTAGAACACCTTGGGCACACATCACTACACTCCAGACAGCAGTAATTGTTTTTATTTTCTAGCAGAACCAGACGTATGGCCTAAGTGGCCTTAATTACCCTTCAGATCTGGGTGTACTGAATAACAACATAAATGTGTTGCTCATTGAGCACACCTTCAAAAACAGGTGCAGGGGCTCTGCCGGTTATTCCTGGGAAAATTCCATAACCAGGTGACCATTGGACCTGTTTGGATACTACGCTTTCCCAAGGGGTCTTCAGATGCCTACTTTGGGATTATGGGGAAAAGGATGTGGATCATGGCTCTACAGAAAGGGACTAGTGTAAAATTTCTGTGTAATTTCAGATTGCTGCAAAATTTCTTTGATTATCTTTAGACAAAAGGCTTGCCTATGACATCTGTGTCTTTATAGACACTGGGGAGGTTATAGCACTTATACTGGAAGAAAAGATTTGTTGTCAAATGAGGCATCTATCTAGCTGATGTATATGTATTCCATTCTTCTTCAGAGAGCTTGTTAGATTTGCAAAGAAACCCCATACTTTTCATGCATCTGACGTATTGAAGGTGCATGAGAAAGGAGAAAGACCAATGTGAAGATGCTGGGTGCACAGAATTAATGAGTTCATGCATTTATTCAGCAATGATGTGTAAGCTTCTGCAATGTGCCAGACACTGTTTCAGGCCCTTGAATTAGGTTTGCAAATCTACCACTTTGTAAACGGGATAAGTTACAAATCCATGTCTATATAGGTAGTTAGAAGATAATGTAGGAAATACAGCTCTGTGTCGAATTTTTCATATTTGACAAAGCAGATGAGGCTGAAATGGACATTTGGTATATGAGGAGAGATCTTGGATTATTTTACCAAGGGAAAGTAGGGCCCATCTACAAAGACAGAAGCAAATGGAAAGGATGGTTTTCTAGGCAATTTGTTCCACTGGCTTTTTTTAAAAGTAAATTGAAATGCTACTTTCATGTTGTTTGGGTTTATTAAAAAAAGATTTTTATCATTGAAACTTTTGTGGCTTTCAAATTCCATAGCTGAATGATGGTTACTTTAGCCAAGTGATTCTTTGAGGTAGATAAATGTAAGGATTCTTCCTTCTTCTTCTGCATCTCGGCAACAAGAATGTAAAATCAGAAACATTAGGATTCTAAATTGAATAAAGGCATTCACATTGTATGTTCTTTACTTTTACAATGAGGGATACATCAGCTTTTCTTATAAAGCATCTTATGAATAAATTAGGATAGAACAATAAGTGATCTCAGTGATACAAATACAACTCATGCTTCAGTAGAAACAGAAACATGGAGAACAAAAACGTGTCTCCTAACAGAATAATTTGCATATTGACGATTTAAGGTTTTATAATTGCATAAGCACCTTACAGAGCTGAAAGCATTCTAAGTATCAGGCTGCCAGAATTGTTTCAAGTATCCTTCCTTAATGGCCTACTGGCACTACAATGCACTCTTAAACATACATGTGTATCACTCTTCACCCACTAACTTTTTCTCATTTATTAAAGTCTGCATGAGAGAGTATCTAAAAAAGTGTTATGGTTAGCAAAAATCAATCCAATTTTTGAGTGAGAACTTCTATCTCTGTATTCTTAGACTTTAAGAACTCACCTGGAGCAAAAATGTCTGAAGTCAGACAAGTTGCAAAAATACATCAGAAATGCATACATGCAGGGCAAAATGGACTTTAGTAAATTGTGTCCTGGCAATGCATAGGCAGTCTAAGGGGAGAAGATGTGTGTGGTTTAAAGGTCACCAGAAAGGTTCCTGTATTCAAAAGAAAAAGTCTCACCATAGGCTTTTGTTACTGCCTGAAATGTCATCGTTTGGAGATTTATTTCACCGAGCCCAGAGAGTCCTATATTAAAATCTGCTGTCTGACAAAGGTCCTATATTAATTCCATGAGACATAGAGTGGTGTTGTAGAAAGGATGAGTTTACACTTGAAGAGGGTTTAATGAAAGTCTACGTCTTCTAGCCTGGATGACCGTGGGATGGACAAAGCAAGTTACTTAACTCTTTAGTGGTCTCAGTTTACTCCTCTGTAAAAGGAGGATGAAGGTGGACTTCTTAGGGTTTTTGTGAGAAGCAAATGAGGGTATCAGGTGTGATTATTATGTTCTTACATAACTATGTCAGCATACATGAGTTTATCCAAATCTTTCTCCCTGTCACCCAGCAGAGGGCTGAGTGTAGACTGAGTCAGGTAGATGTTCAGGGACTTCATGAGCAGGAGAAAAGATTCTGAAAGGTGTAGTGGATGGACCTGGAAATAATTAACAGCTTCTGTGCTGTGCCTAGATGTGGTCAACAAAGGTGATGAAAGTTAAATACTTGGACTTTCTGTAAGACTGTCTTTGGATATTCATCACCAGAAAGGGTCATCTTAAGGAGCTTCTGTTCTTCTGCAACTAATTGACATTTTAGTTGAAGTAGAGGACACTCTCCCACATTATACTGGAGCCTTGTTAGCCAGTGACCAGAGAGGTTCTGGTGTTTACTACATTTAAGGAAGGTTCTCCAAGCATTCTGTGTTCTCACTTTAATTTTCCATTACCTTTTGTTACTAGCTGTGAACTTTTTCTCTAACCTCCATGCATTTATTTAAAAAATGGCCATTAAATTTTAAAATTAGACACTACTAGGTCACCTTGTACTATCATCAGTTAGTAATAGGCTTGCTCTGCAGTCCCTGGGGCGAGCAGGCAGACAGGGCAGGGGTGCATTCTGGAGCTGAAAATACAGAGAAACAAGACAGAGGCAAATAAAGAGGCAAAAACAAAACAAACAAAACAAAAAAAACAATTCACAAGCAAAAGAAAGAAAAGAAAGGACCAGATTTGCAGGAGTGCAAGGAAAAGAACATATTTGAGAGAGTGTAACTGACTGAAAAGAAATACTTAAACATCTTCTGAAACAATCTAAACCTTGCAGAAAGTTAAAGAATATGAAGGGGGAAAAGCCCTTATTTCATTTTATTTCATGTATTTATTTAGTTCTCACCCAAGGATATGTTTATTGATGAGAGAGAGAGAGAGAGAGAGAGAGAGAGAGAGAGAGAGAGAAGAGAGAGAAGAGAGAGAAATATGGATCAGCTGCCTCCTGTGTGCATCCTGACTGAGAATTGGACCTGCAACCTTTTGGTGCATGGGATGATGCTCCAACCAACTGAGCCACCCAGCCAAGGCCCTGATTTTATTTTAAATGACAGAAGATAGAATGGTAACTTGAAGAGTTATTGTTATTATTTGGTTATCAAAAAGTTATTCTCTTTTTAGCAGAAGGTGGAGTTGTTTTGTCCTGAATTGAGTTGAGAATTATGTGCAGCTAAGTCTTAATTAAGATACATCTTCCCTCCACCCCATTTATCTCAACGAGTGAGAAGAAAAAGTAATAATAACAAGTGTGATTATATCAAAGAAACAATAGCAAGATTTTTATCCTTTTTTGCAATCCACCTGCTACTCCTTCTTAGTGGCATCTGAAGCTTCGAGTTTGCAGGCATGAAGGAATCTGGTCATGAGCAGAGGGAAACTGTTTAAGCAGTTGTTCCTTGTCACATGTGCATAAAAAGAAATTCAGCCCAATTCTGATTCTCCTCAGAGCCTCTTCTTGTTTTCTTTTGCAGAATCCCTTCTTAAAGCTAGTAGAAAATTTTGTCTTTAAAGTATTTATAGGATAAACACTGATTATTTTTTAAAATATATTTTATTGATTTTTTACAGAGAGAAAGGGAGAAGGATAGAGAGTTAGAAACATTGATGAGAGAGAAACATCGATCAGCTGCCTCCTGCACACCTCCTACTGGGGATGTGCCCGCGACCAAGGTACATGCCCTTGACCGGAATCAAACCTAGGACCTTTTAGTCCACAGGCTGACGCTCTGAGCCAAACCAGTTAGGGCAGATTATTTTAGTAGCTTTATTATTACTATCATCATAATTCTACATTTAAAGTGTCATTCACATATGAAGCAAGTACATTGGTATTTTCCTCCCCTCCTAAGTTAAAAAAAAAACTATGTCATTTCAGGTATTTTGTTATGATGGGACATGGATTAGGAAAATGTAGCTCTATTTTAGGAGTTCTCATTTTATATTTAAAGGCGTTCCTGAGCTATGGCTGTGGGCAGATGTGTTAGTCGTTTTTTTCTTTTACATCTTTTATATTTTCAGAATAGTAATATATTTATGTTTTATCACAAATCTATGTTCATTTTTAAATAATCCAGAAAAATATAACACAAAAATCAAAATACCACAAATCTGATCCTGCTGAGCTGTCCTCCTGCAATTTTTCTGTACATGTTTCCAGATAAGAAATTTATTTTACAAAACGGGATCATACTATTACACTTTAATCTGCCTTTTTCTAAACTCAAAAACCTAATACAGATTTTCTTTCCACCTCATTAAATAGAATTATAAACATCATTTTAATAGCTGCCAGATACTTAAAAATCTATTATTGGGCATTGAATTGCCTTTAAGATTTTATTGTAAAGAAAAGAAGTGACGCAGCTGGTGTGGCTCAGTGGTTGAGGGTTGACCTATGATCCAGGAAGTCACAGTTTGATTCCCGGTCAGGGCACACATCTGGCTTGTGGGCTCCATCCCCAGTGTGGCAGCCAATTAATGATTCTCTCCATCATTGATGTTCCTATCTCTCTCTCCCTCTCTTTCCTCTCTGAAATCAATAAAAATATATAGAAAAGAAATAAATAAAGGTCACTCAGGACTGGGTCCCCAGACCTCAGCTTTAAAAAAAAAAAGAAGTGAACATTTTTGTCCTCTTGTGAAATTGTTTCTTTAATATAGATTTCCAATGGTGACGTATTCAAAGGGCTTGAACATTTTATTATTATTTCTTTATTTTTTATATTTTATTGATTTTTTTTACAGAGAGGAAGGGAGAGGGATAGAGAGTTACAAACATCGATGAGAGAGAAACATCGATCAGCTGCCTCCTGCACACCTCCTACTGGGGATGTGCCCGCAACCAAGGTACATGCCCTTGACTGGAATCAAACCTGGGACCCTTCAGTCCGCAGGCCGATGCTCTATCCACTGAGCCAAACCAGTTAGGGTGGGCTTGAACATTTTAAAGGGTTTTGTCATGTGGCTGCGGGCGCCTTCAGGACAGGTTGTGCTAGTTACTACACTTATTATCAGTACATGGAATTGCCTGTTGCACACATCCTTCATGTCATCGGGAATTCGCCTTTTAAGTTTTGCCACGTTAGTAGATTAACAGATACCTTGTAATTGGTTGCATTGTAAAATTTGTTCAAATTGTCTGTTAGTTTTGGAGTTAACTAATGTCTTGGGTGTTTGTATTTCCTTTAAGAATGTCTCCTTTGGCTTTTTTTTTTTTTCTGTTGCATGGCCATCTTTCTGTTGGTTTGCAGAAGCTCTGCATGTATCAATATTCTTTTTGGTTTAGAGCAGTGATGGTGAACCTTTTGAGCTCGGCGTGTCAGCATTTTGAAAAACCCTAACTTAACTCTGGTGCCATGTCACATATAGAAATTTTTTGATATTTGCAACCATAGTAAAACAAAGACTTATATTTTTGATATTTATTTTATATATTTAAATGCCATTTAACAAAGAAAAATCAACCAAAAAAAATGAGTTCGCGTGTCACCTCTGACAAGCGTGTCATAGGTTCGCCATCACTGCCTTAGACAGTGGTTTTAAATATACATTTAAAAAAGAAAAATCAACCGAAAAAATGAATTCGCGTGTCACTTCTGACTCGCGTGTCATAGGTTCGCCATCACTGGTTTAGAGCTTCCTTTTCAAATAAAGAGAAGTATTGTGTGATATGGAAGAAAATCTAAACTCTGAGTCAGAAAACCTGGTTCTATTTTGGGGTATTTTGCCTGTAATTAGCTATGTCTGTGAACAAGTCTCTCTTGCCCAGTCTTTTCTCATCTGTGGAACAGGAGGTTGAACTGGACGCTCTCTGAGGTTCCTTGCAGCTCTGCTATCATGTAGGGTTGGCACATTCTTTCCCAGTTGGTAACGTCTGTGGAGTTTTGACACTGAAGGCTTAATTTCAGTGTAGCTATGAGATGTTACTGCCCCCACTTTCCTTGAAAGGTTTTGTAGTTTATGCTCAAAGAGTTCCCTGCATGGTGGGCCATTTTTATGGAAACTTAATGAAAGGCATAAGCCGCACAGATGTTTTAACCTGTGTAACTGGTGATTTCCAGGCATTACTAACAGGGCTGGCTGTGCCTATGTAGGCTTGGTTTGAGATTACAAGGGAGGGCAAGAATAGAGGGAGGCCCTGCCAGGAAGGGTAGATAAGAAACCCTTTAATCCACAACCCTGGCATTAGAGTAGGAGTTTGATAACACTTGCAGCAGATATGCTGGGGCTGTTTGTTTATTTTTGTGGTTCCGCTGTAAACTGGACTTTCCACATGGAACAAGACTTAAACGGAAAGTAGAGGAGTTGTGTTTAGTAGCACCTAATTACTTTTGCTGTGGAGCAGAGGGTTCATTGCAATTACAGAATCAGTTCTGAGAGTCTGCTGAGCATGGTTTGCATAGTTAAAAATGTTCAGCGCTAAAGGCCATTGTCAAAGCAAAAATTCCAATGGGAGAGACTCTTCCTGCTTTGCCCAGGCTCCCCACCAAGTGGTCCAGCGTGATGTGACACTTACGGCATCTGTGTAAGCACATGATGGAAAATCTGGATTCTGCCTCTGTTTGGCTCCCAACTAGTTGATTGTACCCTGTGTAAATCATTAGTTTCTAGTCCTAGACTGTGAGGCCAGGTCTGTGAGTGCTTGCTTTGTAAAGGTGAGCTGCTGAGAGGTGCCGTCATGCCCCAGCCAACCCCCTTGAATATTCCTAACTTTACAAAAGGTTGGGAACGCTTGGTAGATGCTGTTATCCTAACAGCTCTGGCCAATTTTCTTTCATTCCCCTCCCCCTTTGTTTTATTTTATTTTATTTTATTTTATTTTTCCCCCATCACCATTTATCACTCCTAATACCCTCTTCCATCTCCTCCCTCACCCCCTGTCAACCACACTTGTCTGTGTCCATGAGTTCTTTCTGTTTTTTTTTTTCTTTTTTGCTCAATCCCTCCCCCTCTCCCCGACACCAGAGCCGTCTGCCTGCTCTCTATCTAGGAGTCTGTCTCTATTTTACTTGTTAGTTCAGTTTGTTCATTAGATTCCACATATGAGTGAAATCATATGGTGCTTGTCTTTCTCTGACTGGCTTAGTTCACTTAGCATAATGTTCTCTGGTTCTATGCATGCTGTCACAAAGGGTACATTTTTCTTCCCTTTTTGCAGCCGAGTAGTATGGAGCTTTGTTTTCTTCTCCATTTTTGTAAACTGAGAACTTTGCCCAAGGGAAATATTGATATGTGCTAGCTGCACCCATGCACCTGAGCAGGTGGGCATGGGGTGCATTGTTCTGGTTCTCTGCAGGGACAAAAACTCTACCTGCATATGCTGAGGTCGCGTCTGCCATTGCATGTCTTGCACAGATTCGGTGATGTTCTGTCCTGAGTCCTCCTTTGGACAGAGGAAATGTCGAATTGTGATGTGACATTAGGATGGGGTGCACCAGGGTACATTTGTGCTGACTTGTGAGAAAAAGGATTTCATATTTTTGAAAATGTTAATTTTTTTTTATTTTTTTAAGTTACAGTTTATATTCACTGTTATTTTGTATTAGTTTCAGGTATACAGGATAGTGGTTACCAGGGGTGGGCAAACTTTTTGACTCGAGGGCCACAATGGGTTCTTAAACTTGACAGGAGGGCCGGAACAAAAGCATGGATGGAGTGTTTGTGTGAACTAATATAAATTCAAAGTAAACATCATTACATAAAAGGGTACGGTCTTTTTTTTTTTTTTAGTTTTATTCATTTCAAATGGCGGCCCGAGGGCCGTAGTTTGCCCACGGCTGGGTTAGACAGTCATATTAACCAAGTGTTTCCCCTGATATTTCCAGTACCCACCTGGTACCATACAAAGTTATCACGATATTATTGATTATATTTCCCTTGCCGTACTTTACAGCCTAGTCAGTATCTTATTTATGATTAGAGTAAAACTTGTCCTTCAGCAGAGCCACCCATGGAGCAATTTCTATGAAACACAGTCATCTTTTCTAGTGAAAACCATTCCTAAAAAATGAACTAATAAAAAATTTAATTTTTTTTGTAGTAAGAATAAGATATTAAAATTTCATAGAAAATTGTAGTCAGGTTATATCTTAAAATGACTAATGGGTTATATTGGATCTAAACAAGAATAGGCATCCCTTTTTAGATAAGACTAAGGCATAATTTGTAGTTTAATTGTTTTTATTGGATTAATTGGTATTCAAATAACCTGATAAGGGGAAAGGCTTTGTTTTCCTTTACTGGGTCCCATTGTAAAGAGAGTAGAACATAAGAATTTGAGGAACTATTTTAAAACATCAGTAATGTCACTACTTTAAATTTTGCATATTCTCTAAGTTTTTTATATCATTTATATTGCTGGCACACTTGCTATGATAGAGTACATGAACTTTTCTAATATTATCTTTTTTTCTTAATTGAAAAATGTAAATTGCTGATTTATGGTGTTACTCATAGAAGAATTGATTAATGTGAATTCACTATTAAGTGGGATTAAAAAAATGAACAAGAATTTTTCCTCTCCAAAAATATAATTAATACTGGAATATTTATAGCTCTTATTAATGTCAATATTCCTGTACCTGTATCTTTACCCTTCTCCTAAGGTGGGAAGTTTGAAATTTGGAAAATAGTGTATTGATATTAAATTTGAGGATGACATCTCTAAAGTTAGAGTAAAAAAAAGGACTTCCTGGTCTTGTGACTGAGTTTTGTTTTTGTTTTGCTTTGTTTTTGTATCAGATATGATTGTTGACCATCAGATTGAGACAGGCCTTTTGAAACCCGACCTTAAGGATAAGGTGACCTACACTTTGCTCCGGAAGCATCGGCATCAAACCAAGAAATCCAACCTTCGATCCCTGGCTGACATTGGGAAGACAGTCTCCAGTGCAAGTAGAATGTTTGCCAGCCCTGATAATGGTAATGCAGGGCCGACTGTCTGCTGCTCTCTTTACCAGTCTCACCTTTCCTCCATCGCTTGTCATCTTTTGTTTAAACCCCCTCTCCATATTTCTTCTTTGCTCAAGTTCATGTGCCACAGCCATTTCATAATGACACTTTTTATCCAGTTGGGCAGGTTTGCAGTCCTGTTGGAAAGATTTCGGTGGCTGTTGCAGGCTACAAATGCCAGGATGCCTTGCTTGCTGCATATACATCTATTCTGATGGACTGGGATGGTTTGGTAATAATGTTGTGATGAAACAACTGAGATGAATCAGCGAATGTGTAGATTATTTTTTAAAAAAATATATTTTATTGATTTTTTACAGAGAGGAAGGGAGAGAGATAGAGAGTTAGAAACATCGATGAGAGAGAAACATCTATCAGCTGCCTCTTGCACACCTCCTTCTGGGGATGTGCCCACAACCCAGGTACATGCCCTTGACCGGAATTGAACCTGGGACCTTTCAGTCCGCAGGCCAATGCTCTATCCACTGAGCCAAACCGGTTTCAGCTAATGTGTAGATTATTGAGGACATCAAGGAGTATGCTTTCGACGTGGTAGTTTGTCAGAATTAGGACAGACTCACACATGAATGCTCTGAGATCTCTTATAGTGCAGTATTTGCTTGGTATGTGAGCTGGTATCCAGCCTGTAGATGATCATTCATCAAAATAAGGCTCACTATTATCTTTCTACTGAAACACACAATCTGTTCTTTTGTTATATGATAATGATAGCTAAGGAGAATAGTGATTCCAGGTGGGACATTAACCTCATTATATAGCAATATGAAAGACTGTCTTATTCATATTCCGTTGCATTCACCAGTTTTCTGTGAGGGGTCTGTCTTCTGTGTCATTGTGTTTGTTTCACATGAATGTCATGATTGGATACAATCTGAGAAGGGAGAAGTTAATTTGTATGGAGTACTGAAAAATGAAGGCATGGTGGAAAGAGTTGCTGAGCATTGAGCTGGTAGAGGTAGGTTTCTCCCATCCCACCCCCAGTCGTTTTTTAGTATTAAGAGAAATGAGTAGATAAGGGAGCTTCTAATTCACTGCCCTTAGCTACATTTTCAGAATAATATAAAACATGCTGTCATGGAAAAGGTGGGCTAAGTGAATTGTATAAACTGAATTCTAACTCAGCCACTCCGTTTCCGGAAATTGTAATATTTCTGACTGAATATTAAAATGAATGGTAGTCTGGAAGAAAGCTTTCCATTAGCAAACTTTTGAACCATTGCATTATTGTAAATATTAAAATGAATGGTAGTCTGGAAGAATGCTTACTATTAGCTATATTTTTTAACCATTCTAACCTTGTAGTTTCTCATGAGTGTTTAGTTCTTAAACAGACCCAAATAAAAAGTTGTTTTATGAAATGGCTTATTTTGTCAAAAATAAAATCAGTTACAAATAAAATAATTTAAATAAAAACACTGCTTATAAAAAAACATTCACAAAAGAAATAAGATAATCTAGAACATTCCTACTACAATTTGATGGCCCTGCCATTACCTGGAATGTTACTGCTGACTGGAAATGTTTTGGTTTTTGTAGGTTTTTAAAAATTGTGTTTTTGGAGAGAGGCATTGTTTAGTGGCTGGAAATGTTATGGGATGAAGAAATTATTATAACGGATGTCACATATATTTCATTTTAAAAGCACCCCGTGTTTTTAAAATTGTGGCAATTAAAATAAATTCTGTCTTTCATATTTTTATTTATTATTCTTTCTCTGGCATAAAATGAAATTCCATGATTTGGAGATTTTTTTTTTTGTCATGAAGTTGGTGGTAGTATAAAGAAGCAAGAATATTGATATACTTGCAAAGAGAAGAGGAAAACGGGTATGACAGAGTGAGGGTGCCTTCTACCAGTGTGGTGTGATCTTCATTTTCATAGATGTGCAGGCAGCATAGAATTAGGAACAGATGGGTCTTGAAGGCCAGCATCTTGTGCTTTGGGAGAAAGTATTTGGATGTGGAGTAACTAATGAGTTGATATCACTCATCACTCAGTCTTTTATCCTATCAGTAGGTCTTTGTACTTCAGAGGAAAGTTGAAATTGCTCTTGTCACTCACCTTTTCTCTGGTGAAGGGCTATATAGCTGGGCAGAAAGCAAATAGGAAGGGCAGGCAGTTCTCCTTTCTGGCTCTCCACTTACCCTAAAGCATGGGATTCAAGGAGGGCATTTTAAACATGTTATTATTGACCGTTGTGTTACTTAACTCCTTTTAAATACCCAGAGGCAAGATTTGGCTTTGAGAAATTCTGTAGTAATGAATTTCATGTGCTTCCAGGGTGGTACACTCTTACAAATGAACAGATGGCTACTTGTTGGTTTTCTAGAGGCCCTTAACTTACAAGTTTATACAGTTACCTTGGTGTATTAGGGTTTAATTATGTAATATTTTTAATGTTATAAAATATTCCTAGGATAAATTTCTAAAAAAAGAATTATGGAACTCTTGCTGCTATTTTAATAAACCAGAATCTTATATTTATTGTAGTTAGAACTAGATTCTGATATCTCTATGTAAAACCTAGATAAACTTGTCATAGTCTAGAAGATAGACTCAGTGACACTGTCAAGAGCAACAATGTAATTAGTAGCTGCAATTTATGAAGATACTGGAGAATCAGAAATTTTTTATTTTACAGTGGTATACTGGAGCGACCTCTTGTCTACTAATAAGAGTCAGTTATCAGGAATTTTGTGACCTGGTTGTTATATACAGTTGTTAGTAAAAATTAAATTATATAAACATATGCTTAAATACTTATATTAAAAATGAAGGTAATAAAAACTCAAACTTTATTGCTTCCTACTTACTGCATTTTGCTATAGTCTGTGCTCTTGAGGATTTTTACATCTACTGTGCCTGGATGGTAGCAATACTATAAAATGATATGCTATTGTGCACCTCTTCCCAACTCTGCATTTAGTGACTGGTAGTATTCACACCAGATGAATCAGCAAGGCTACAAATCAGGGCTAAGATTTATTGGTGATTGATTGTCTCTAGACTTAAAAAAATGATGAAGAAAATGTTAATAATGCAGAGTCAACTTAAAAGTGTATGATGGCCATAGTTGCCTTAGTCACCTTGGCTGCTACAAGAAATCACCACAGACTGGGTGGCTTAACCAACTGCATTTATTTCTCACAGTTCTGGAGGCTTGGAAGGCTGAGATCAAAGTGCTGCAGATTTGGTATTTGCTGAGGGCCCTCTTCTCGGCTTGTAGATGGCTGCCTTCTCACTGCATTTTCACCTGGCGGAGACAGATGACCTTTTTCCTGTCTTTCCTTATAAGGACACTAAATCCCATTCAAGATGGCTCTGCCCTCATGACTTGTTTACCACCCAAAGGTCCTACCTCCTAATATCATGACATTGGGGGGTTAGGATTTCAACAGGTGAATTTGGGGAGGATACAAATATTCAGTTCATAACAGCTGTTAAAATGTGAATAGCACAAATAATTGAGGAAATATTCTTCTGGTATTCAGAAACTATTATTATCCAGGTTAGCAAAGGAGTTACCAATATTATTGACAGGTGAGTGAAGTCTGACACGTGTCTTCATTGTTTTGCTTTTGTCTTGCTTGTTAGCATAAAAGATAATGGATGTTCATCATGGAACCTGGAACTATGCTTGTTTGCCAGTTGCCACTATAAGTTGGCTACAGATAAAAGAGTTTGGTGAAAATCAACACAAGCATTCTATGAGAATCAACTGGCATAGGCAGGCAATTTACACAAGATTATTGTGTATTTTATTATTATTCATATTATTATTCATATTATTCACACACACACACACACACACACACACACACACACACACACGTTTTTCTGCCCTGCTTGAGAGCTGTTTTCAAATATTTACCACTACACTCACTACCAGTCCAAACACTGTCTATCCATAGCTAAAGACTAACTCTCATGTTTAAGGTCCTAATGTGGCTTGGAGTTCAAGACAACTTAGTGTTTTTTTAAAGAAAGGTAAACGTTTTTATTTGTAATAAATTAGGGAAGAATCAGGCCAGCTTCCAAGATGTTAATTATTGTGAAATTGCTACTTGTCTGAGACATTTATGAATTCGGATAGATGTGTCTGCCAGGTAAGAAGAGACTTTAGGCAAGTGCTATAATTTCTCAATATATTAATTGAGGCATTTCTATAGAGTTAGTGTTTACTGAAGAAATGAATGAGGTTATCAATTTCTCTGATGGTGGGTTTTCCTTTACCTACTCTATTTCTCACTATTGTTTCAGGTTGAACTATATGAAATTGCCATTTTTGTGGGTAAGATAGAGTTGACTGTTGGTAATTTCATATAGTTCTAATAATTTGGTCTAAGACAAGTAGGAGATAGTTCTGTATTATTATGTTTTACTAGGAAAGAATAACATTTAAGCCTAGGAACATTCCTTGGTAGTATTTAAAAATCAAGTAACCAATCGATTTGTTTCTCTCACATTGATGTTTCTCTCTGCCTTTCCCTCTCTCTTCCACTCTCCCTAAAAATCAATGAAAAAATGTCCTTGGGTGAGGATATAAATAAATAAATAAATAAATAAATAAATAATCAAGATGGATTCAGTTTGCTTTTTATTAGAAAGTGGAAGTTCCTACTTTTGGTTTGGTATTCATTAATACATATTAAGGTGTTTATGACAAGGCTACCTGATAATTCTGTTTTAAAAAGCCATGGTTTATAGGATGATCTGATTTTTAAAAATACCACTTACCATTTACATGGATACTTCTGATATGTATGGTCTAAGCCAGGGGTGGGCAAACTTTTTGACTCAAGGGCCACAATGGGTTGTTAAACTGGACCGGAGGGCCGGAACAAAAGCATGGATGGAGTGTTTGTGTGAACTAATATAAATTCAAAGTAAACATCATTACATAAAAGGGTACAGTCTTTTTTTTTTTAGTTTTATTCATGTCAAACGGGCCGGATCCGGCCTGCGGGCCGTAGTTTGCCCACGCTGGTAAGCTCAGAAAAGATTAATGAGACCTGCCTTGAGGACCAGGATCAACCAGAAACCAGGATCATTGCCTTTGTGGAAATTTGGGCAAAGCTGTCATCAATTTGTCCTAAACTATTATAAAAATCAGTTCCTTGTCCTTCCTGGTTGGGGAGTACCATACACTTTACTGGAAAGTGACTTTGGTTATCCAATCAGACCTATACTTTGAATTTTATTTTTCCTGAATACAATTTCATGATCCCATTTCATTTGTTTTTTAAGTAAAAAATTCTAAAGTAATTTAGTACTCAGTTTCAATATCTATAAAACCGAGGTAATAAAAATTTAATGAGATAATATATGTAAAATGTCTGGAATGGTAATTGTCACATAGTAAACACTCAACCAATGATATTAAATTATATATATGTTAACACAATTAAGGAAGAAAATCTCGCATTAAGTAAGAGTGATTTTTGGAATGAGATTTGCCCCGTAGCTTACTATTTGGGAAGACAATTACGGATACAGTGCTGATTTATTTCCTCTGCCCTTTGGTAATGTCATCAGCAATGGGAGAGGCAGGAGCCTGTTTTCATCACAGTCCTCTTACAGAATACCTGTCCCTGTCAATGCTTTTACATTTTGTTGAATGGCTATCAGGGAAATACTAAACCACACTGAGAATCTAAGACTTAGATGAGAAGTTAGGAAAGGTGGCAGCTCCAGGCCCAGGCAATCAGCTCCTAGACCTCACCCTGCTTCCGCCAGGCTTTCTCCTGGTGCCATGTGGCGTCTTCTAGCCAGTGGTTGGCAAACTGTGGCTAGGAAAACTGCAGCTCGCGAGCCACATGCGGCTCTTTGGCCCCTTGAGTGTGGCTCTTCCACAAAATACCGACTTCTGCGCATGGACCACGAAGTTTCAATTGCACTGTACCTGCGCGCCCGCACGTGGTATTTTGTGGAAGAGCCACACTCAAGGGGCCAAAGAGCTGCATGTGGCTCGCGAGCTGCGGTTTGCCGACCACGGTTCTAGACTATTTATTGGGATATAGACTACTCCTGATTGACTTTATCTTCAGTCCACCACTATTTTTTTTCCTGTCAAGTTTGAGAAATTAGATCCACTTGCTCCCACCACTTATATCTCTCTGGATTCCTCTTTTCAGTGTTATCTGCCAGGCATAATACTGCTTCCTTGCTGTCCACCACATGCTGTTTCTGACAGAAGCACACAACATCATCAGGTGTTTTAAAAGTCTATTAAATTTCCTAAAGTGACATAGGGTAGTGGTTAACAACATAGAACAAACAATGGAAAGAAATACATCCTTTTTGTTAATAGTAATTCTAGGCCCCATTGAAATGTCAGATTAGCTAGGCTGTTGTTGCTTTGGATCTGATTTGAGATTAGTGTCTTCAAGCTCTTTGGTTTGGATAACAGATCAAGCTGCCTCGATGCTGGCATGTGGTGGATCTGGCTGGGACCACTGCCAGGTTTGGCAGCTTTCTCAGTCTCTTTAGAAACTCTTAGCTTTTTGTCTGGGCTCTGGATTCCAGCTTATCTTGATTGTGGTTCTACTTGGTGCTCCCTCCTCCCTCACCGCCCCCCCCCCCCCCCCCCCTCCTTGAATTCAGACCTGGTCCCTGAATCAGTGGGTGAGGCAGGTATTTCCTTTACTTCCTTCCCTCAGATTCTGTTCCACTGAAGCAGGCCATCATGCTCCTCTAGCTCTGAGATGGATCCATTGACAGGCCCACATCACCTAAGATGAGTCATCTTCCCAGGTGCCTTTCTGCATACAATCAGCTCTCTCCAAAAACCAGCAGCATCCCTCCATCTGTTCTGTTCAGAACGCTAATTCTGCATTCATTTGCGCAGCACAAATGAATATCCTGGCCAGAAACCAATGATAAAGCTCTTCTCAGCCTTAGATTTACTAGCCAATCCATGGAAAGTTTCTAAAAAAGTACCTGAATGAAAGTGTTTCCTAAAACAGTAGTTATTATTATATTTCTAATTCATTTATCAGACCCCATTCCTGTTTGGTTTTTTTTCCATCAGACCCCATTCTTATCTTCCTTTCTTTTCCCCCGGTAGGTGACCTATCTTCCAGATTTATAATGTTCAGATCTTTAAATAAACAATAATACATTTTCCTCCATGGGTAATTCCCTCCCTGTATGTGGTAGTCTGTTCTTTTTATGACAGAGAAGAGTAAGGCTTACCCAGTTAACTGTCACGCATCCAAAACGGAAACCATCCCCATTTCTTCCATATGTGCTGGAATATTTACAAGTTTAAGTTATCATAATTTCCTTTACAAACCCAGAGATGTCACTAACAAGTCTGATTTTAAAATTGGGTGACCAGAGTTGATATGCGAGGTTTGTGTCTATAGACACTTATGGCATACAGAGTTAAGAGATAATCACAAAAGTGAGGATTTAGATTTTGACATTAAAGGCCTACTTTATAATCTTCTTGAAAACATGGTATTATCTTTTCCAAAGGCTACACTAATCCTGGGCTTATCCTTAGTAGTAGTGTGATTTTGAGCAATTTATTTTAATTTTTTATTGAATTAATTAGGGTGATATTGGTTAATAAAATTTTATAGGTCTCAGTCATACAATTCTATAATACATCATCTGTATATTGTGTTATGTGTTCACCACCCCTTGAGCAATTTTAATAACCTTCTTGAGCCTCAGTTTTTATATGTGTAAAATAAGGATAGCAATGTCTTATTCCGTGTATACAACCAGGAGTAAGCTATCTTTGTGAAAGTATTTAATTAGCACAATATGATGTACACTGTAGGGAACAGGTATTATCCAGAAAGATTTTTTTTTTCTTTTAGCTGACCCCATGTTGGCACCTCAGTCCCTTGCATAGCCTCAGAAAGATTTTAAGGGGCAAATTTAGTGCCTTTCAGATTTAAAACTAAGGACAGAACTTTAATTTGGCACCTTTATTTTGTATTCTATTATTTTCTGTGTCTCTCAATTTTTTTTCTTCCACTGCAGTGGTCGGCAAACTGTGGCTCATGAGCCACATGTGGCTCTTTGGCCCCTTGAGTGTGGCTCTTCCACAAAATACCACGTGCGGGCGCACATGTACAGTGTGATTGAAACTTCGTGGCCCATGCGCAGAAGTCGGTATTTTGTGGAAGAGCCACACTCAAGGGGCCAAAGAGCCTCATGTGGCTCATGAGCCGCAGTTTGCTGACCACTGCACTACTGCATATAGGAAAACCTTTTTGGAGTTTTACTTTTTAAACAGTGTTACTTTCATTATCAACTTTACAGATGCCAAATAATACATAATGAGGTATCACACATGAGCTTTATAATATTTTTAATTTAGAGTTTGAAAATTGATCGGTATGTCTGAGCAATGACAGTTTTTAGCTCTCAATAAGTAATATATGTGTAACAGGATACTACCATGAAATGAACATATTTTAAAGTGTTACTAATTGCCATTCTGTTTTGCATAGCCAAAGTCTGTGATGAAATAAAGTAACGGCTCTTCACTGATTTGCTGCTGTTAGCCCTGAATAAATCTTCTCTCAAGGCTTAAGGTCCTTGGTAGAGCTGCCATATGAAGTCTTGTTTTCCCAAACCTTATCTTGTTCTAAGAGCAAATAGGAGTAAGAGTAGATCTGGGATCAGGTCCTAGTCTCTATGAAAGAGAGTAGAGAGGATTAGAGGAAAGATAGGCAAACACGAGAAAAGGAGGTAAGGCAAAATAAAGACATGAGATGTGAGCACTGTGGACTCTTTACTGTGTCTTCTCAAAAGAAAAAAGGGGAAATAAAAGTCTTCCAAGATGATTAAGCATACCTTATTCTACTCAACCCCTGTTTCATTACAAATACAAAGGACAAAAAGGAGATCTTGTCAGGTTTGTGAACCTGATTTCTTAAGAATCACATTTTAAATTTAAAGTAGGTTGCAGTCTTTAGTGTTTTCCAACACTCTTTTGGATGTTGAACAAAGAAGACATTGTTCTATCAATGATAATAGTACTAGTAGCAACGATAACGCCTCCCATTAACTGAGCACCTATTATATACCAGGCATTGTTCTCTACGATGGTTCTAATGTATATATCATTATCTCCATTTGTAGATGAAAAACCTGAAGCTCAGAAATGTAAGATAACATGTTCAAGCATACAAAATGGAGGAACCCAGCTGCTTAATAACAATATGCTACTGCAACTATAGCAGGTCATGAGCTCCCTGAGGTGTAATTTATTTCCCACACATCAGTGAGTTGAAGTCTCGTTGTGTGATCCTATGATGTTGAAGGGCTCTGGTAGGAATACATACCAAACATGGCAGTTGGATGTCTTTATTGATTTTTCCAAATGGAAATTTGTAGATAACCTGTCTCATGTGTTCACAGGTGAAATTGTGCTATGCTCTTGGGCTAAATTTTCTTGGCTAACTAACGGTATGAAATGCATAGTAGTTGCTCAATAACCATTTGATCATACAACATTGCAATCCTGAAGGAGTCCTAAAACATTAACATAAGTAAAATTTATTTTCTTCTTAATAAGATGTTGAAAAAGAATTTTCATGGAGTAGATTCTTGGTCTACTTGAATAATTCAATGAGGGACACCCTCCTCACTTGAACAGATTTGGGATTGATGGTTTTAGATAAGTTGATTCTCCAGGGAAACATGAATCATCAAGAAAAAAGTCCTCTTCACAACATCTTTTTCTACAGTCTAGATCAGTGATGGCGAACCTTTTGAGCTCGGCGTGTCAGCATTTTGAAAAACCCTAACTTAACTCTGGTGCCGTGTCACATATAGAAATTTTTTGATATTTGCAACCATAGTAAAACAAAGACTTATATTTTTGATATTTATTTTATATATTGAAATGCCATTTAACAAAGAAAAATCAACCAAAAAAAATGAGTTCGCGTGTCACCTCTGACACGCATATCATAGGTTCGCCATCACTGGTCTAGATATTGGAAACCATCATTCAAAAATCTTCATAGCTGTATATCTTTCCTTATCAATTCCCAAGCATATAAACCAATTTCTACCTTGTTCATGCATGAAGTCAGGCAAAGGTGACTTAAAACAGAACATGTAAGATAGAAGCAAAGCTAAATTGTTTATTTTGTAGCTTAAGTGTACAATAAAAACATGATTTGGAAAAGGTGTTTGATAACATATTACCACGGTATAGTCATAGAAAGTTATGCTCCATCTTTGGGAACATCTTCCAAAATTTTATCTTTGGAATAAAATTGTGAAGAGAAAAGGAGCAACATGAAAGGGTTATAGAGTTTGTGCCTCTTTCTGCCCAGAAGTACGCATAGGGTCCGACAAATCAAAATGTTGTAATTTGCCAATATAAGTAACGGATGCTGTGAGCCTCCCCGTTTTCATGATGGTAAGCAGCCAGAGGGCTCCAGTCAGCTTTGCCGAAACACAGGTGCCAAGTCTCTATGGGCAGTTTCATTTTCATGCAAGTCTTTGGAGCCAGGTTCTTTCCTGGTGTGTGGCAGGCTCTATTCCACTGTCTTCTTGATGGTGAGGTTCAGTGTCATTGGAGATAGTCTATGCAGAAGGACTTTCCAGCTTTAGTTCCCAACAAATAACACATTGATACATTCAGTGGAGGAGAGAGAAGCTACTGAGAAAAGTTCGTTATTAGCATCTGAATTTTGGAGTGGCTGCTGACTTCTTTTACTTACTTTCGGAGCAAGCCATGGCATCAGTAAGCTACATGCTGATTAGAAGCTAACGAATAAGAGCGTTCTTTTGAGTTTACTTTGCATTACCAACCTCTGTTAGTTCTCACTGACCTGGAATTTCAGTAGGTTCTTGCTTGGGCCTACATCAATGGCTGCCAGTTGTCTAGCCTCTCTCATTGCCTTTCGCTAAGCCTGCAGGAATAATGGCTCTTGAAGCAGGTCACTCAGTTGTCCAAAGAAATAGGAGGTGAAACTTGGTCAGTATGATAATATATGTTTCTGAATGCCTCTCTCTTGACAAAAGCAATTTTGGAATAATCTCAACTGGTTCATTTCCCTTTATCGTGTTTCTTAGTGCAATAAAAACTTGCAAAGAAGTTCAGTTATGGGAAACAATTAAAATTTCAGATTGCAAAGAGAAGACATCAGACTTGCCTCAAACAGGTGCTGGCACAGATGGCCCACTCACAAGTGCTGGCTTTATTTACAGCATTTAAACATAGACAGATAAATTGACAAAAATGTTTCTAGATTTTATAATGTGCCCAATGCCCAAACTTGGCCATAAAATTACATTAACTTATGTAAATGATTCCATTTAAAACTTGACCTCTCAAGTCACCAATAAATAGCCTTAAGAAGACTACTTTTGTCTGCCCTATTGTATATATACTTGTGTGAATAGATGACCTAATCTTTTATTTTAGTTGAATGTGCCTTGATCATTAAGTGACTGTCTTTCTTATTAAGGGGGGAAAACTCTCTCACGTTGAATTCTATGGAATGTGAAGGTTAGATATTTCCAACCTCATTGTCCTTCCTGGAAGGCATGTGCCTTGATCATTAAGTGACTGTCTTTCTTATCAAGGGGGGAAAACTCTCTCACGTTGAATTGTATGAATGTGATGGTTAGATATTTCCAACCTCATTGTCCTTCCTGGAAGGGTAATGATGTTGCGTATTTCTTGGCATGCCTTGGAATGAGGCGTTTGATAAGAATAGTAGAATAGATAACATGAGCCCCAAATGAAACTATCTTCAGGCAGAAGTTGAGGAAAACTACCTGGAGGAACCATACTATATATTTAGCCGGCATCATTGTTGTCTTGGGTGTGGTCTAAGATTTGGCATGGGTGCACCAAATTGTAAAGTTATAGTAAAGCAAATATTAAAGGGCACCAGAAAAGGAGTACTAATTTGCATTCCTAACTTGGTTTGTATTAAGGTATTGATTTAGCTATTCCTAGTCTTATGTTTTGGAAGGGCTGAAAAACACTAGGTAGAAGAAATTGCAAACCAGTTCAGAATTGCAAACCACTCACCAGGGACAATATTTCAGAAGTGGAAGTGTGAACTGTTGCTTTCTGCATTGGTGCACAGGAACCATAGAAGGGTCTGTTGGGCAGATCAGAAAAAAGCTGCTTACTAATACAACACCCTGCTCCCGTGCTTCACAGAACTGTGCGGACCTTCCCTGTGTGTGCGCTTAGGTGGTGCAAAATTATTAACAGTCTTGATCTTACATCTTGGATTAGTGTTCATTATGTGACTCTCTCCTCCGGATCCAATCCATGTTTTGTGTGTTAGCACTGCAGGGCGGATCATCCACTGGTACCGGGGGAACTATAATGATTGAATGTAATGTTTTCCTTCTGTGTTGGAATTTGTTCCATCAAAGGATGCAGGGTCACGGGAGGGGGTGTGTGTCAATGTAATATGTCATTATTCTCCTTTAACCCGTTTGTGTGATTTGCTTTAGTATTTTTTCTTCTTAATTAATGCTCCATCCTCATCCGTGCTGTGGCTGCTTCATGTGTCCTCCTCCTCCTCCTGTCTTCTGCTTCTGACACTAAAGCCCGCAGCCCGCTTGAGAACTCAGTGCCCTGCCTAGCAACCCGCACCCTGGACGATGACCCTGGAGTGCGGCGTGCTCCCAGCGTGGGATGGCTGAGTAAGTCAATGACTGGGGCAAGGGCAAGGATGGTGGCGGTGGCGGTGGCGGTGGCGGTGGCGGGCAGTGGGAGGGCAGCGAGACTGGGCTGATGGTTACTGAGTGGAGGGCATCCTCAGGATGCCTGAAAAGATAAGGCTTACAGATTCCTAAACTCACAGTTACTGGTTTATTCCTGCTGCTACCAAATTGTACAGCAAAAATGTCTTCTCTGGGTAATCTGCCATCCTGAGTTCAAGTTGAGTACCTTGTAAGGTAGTGGAAAGAGGTTTTTTTTTGTCTTATTTTAGAGAGAGAGGAAAGGAGGGAGGGAGGGAGGGAGGCAGAGAGAAATTGGTTGTTGTTTTACTTATTTATACATTCATTGGTTGATTCTTGTATGTGACCTGATCGGGGATTGAACCTGCAACCTTGGAAAATTGGTACAACACTCTAACCAACTGAGCTACCCGGCCAGGGGCAGTGGAAAGAGTTTGAGACAAAGGTTAGGCCTGGCACTGGCAGCACCTCCTCCATGGAGCACTTCTTAGCTTCCTTCAGAGGATTGTGAGGAAGATACTGGAGATGAGATCTCTGAGGGTGGTTTGAAAGCATTCAAGTGATAGGTAAGAGGAAGAACTTACTATTAAGTTAATGGTCTAAAAATGAAAAAATCCAGATTCCTGTCACCTGCTAGAAAGGCAGTAGGTGTTATGGGCAGTGAAACAATAATATAATAGAATCTTTATTTTTAAAATAAAAAACTTTGTAGAAGAGACATGTTTACATACCTAAAATCCCAAGATAAAAGAACATGCACAGAAAACCGCATGGACTTTCCCCTGGGATTTCCAGATTTGATTATGCGTACTATAAATTTTAGTTGTCAAGACACCCATCCATGGTGACATCATTCAGCCTTAACTATTTGTTACCTAAGCCTATTGATTTAAGCTTTTTACTGTTTTAGTGTGAGTAAATTTCACTTTCCTAGGAAGATGTCTTTCTCCATTGATGTCATGGGGGACATTTTAGTTCATCCTAAAATGTTTGGTGTGCTACACTATTCCACGGCTTTCACTGGAGTAAATTTAACATTTTTATAAACTATTAGTAATCTTTATTTCCACTAAGGATATAGATGCACTGGGTATCTGTATATATAAAAAGCTAGCAACTGGAACGCTGTGCGACCGGTCACTATGATGCCCACTGTGTCCAGCAAACCGGCTGATCCGGGGGTGGGGCTGACAGGCGAACCTCCCTCGGCCCCCCCTCCTCCCCCCAGCTGCCCCACCCCTGATCGGCCT
>NW_005370660.1:1040095-1084641 GCF_000412655.1 Myotis brandtii
TGAGCCCGTAGCCCCTCTTCCCAGCCAGTCCCACCCCTGATCACCCTCCTGCCACCCCAATAGGGGGTGGGGCCGACTGGCCAACCTCCTGCAGCCCCTCCCCCTGGCCATCCCTGCCCCCGATGGGCCCCCATCACCCCCATCGGCCCGCAGCCCCTCCCCCCAGCCAGCTCCATCCCTGATTGGCACCCCCACTCCAATCAGGGGCAGGACTGGCTGGCCAACCATCCATGGCCCCTCACCCAGGCTGCTGGTCCCCAGCTCCCCCCACCCCATTCAGGGTTGGGGCCCGCCAGCCAATTGTCCGCAGCCCCTCCCCTCAGCCGGCCCTGCCCTGATTGGGCCTGATCAGGGTGGGCCGGCTGGCCAACCTCTCACCATCTCCTCCTCCCGACAGGCCCACCCTGATCCACCAATTGGGCCAGACCGGCCAGACTCTACCCGTGCACAAATTCATACACTGGGCCTCTAGTTTAGAGATAAGTACATGAATCTTTGCCCTTAGGTTTTTTTTTTTTCCTAATGAGGGAGGCAGGACACAATACATAAAAACTGTACAAAATGCTAAGTGAAATGACTGAAAAAACATGCACGCACACTCGAATACATAAGATTATGGGAATATCTGATCTACTTGGCCTGGGAGTTGTGTTGGTAGAAGAGACTTTGGAATAGATGATGTTGGGGCTAAATCTTAAAGGAAGAGTAGGAATTTGGTGGTGGGAGAATTGGAGGAAGGGCTTCTTATTGAACTATTACCTTGGTAATGATTTCTGCTATAAAGTAGGTCTAATTTTACTTGACTCATAATACAGGTTTCAAACATTAATTTATTGCTTTTCAGATAAAAACCCTGAGCTAAGTACTTTGTGTAATACCATTTCATTTTTTGAACAATCCTGTACAATGACTATTGATAATATTCACATTTTGCAGATGAAGAAATGGTACTTAGAGAGCTTTAGCAACTTGTCCAAATCACACAGATACTGACTTGTATAGGGCAGGACTTGAACTTCACCGTAAGGTAGTTTGATCTATACCATTGATGGGCAATGTCGTTGAAATTAAAGTATAGGATATTCACATGGTCAGATTGCCAAAAAAAATCTTCTACTGACCCCACAATGAAGCTCTGACATTAATATTATTTTCTCTGAAAGAATCATCCATTCCTTCTAAATAGTGCTCCCCCCCCCTCCCCCCCCGCTCAATGATGCCTCTGAGATAAAAATAAATTTAGGTAAGAAGTTTAGTCATTGGGGTTTGGAGTCAGGCAGGATTGGGTTTGAATCCTGCATCTGCCATTTGCTGGCCTCCAGACATTGGGCAAATTACTTCTCTACTGTACATTTGGGTTTCTCAACTATAAAATTGAATTAGTTTACCAACATAGGATTGTAGTAAGAATTAAATTAGAAATATGTAAAGTATTTAGCAAATTGCTCAGCACTCAGTAAATTCAGCAACACTGTTATTAGCAAAGTGCTTATAAGAATTGCTCAACAAATTGTAGTTGGTCTTATCCTCTGAAAATTTTATTTATTCCATGTCAGACATTCAGACACTAAAATATTGTGGATAAAGCATCAAGAAAATTGACCAAAATATTTAGTTTGTTGATGATACGGAAATATGGTAACTATTTGGAAATCAACCTAAGACCACATCTGGGTCAGTCTTTCTAAGAAAACACATTTTAGTTATAAGAGAGGATCCTTCTCATAGTCTATTTATGTGATATATTCACTCCCTAAATAAACAACTTTGATGTATAATCTTAATCATCTTCTCCAGGGCTTCTTATACCTACCATACCAATTCAGTAAATTTTGGATACATATAGTAAACAATGAAGGTGTGCAAAGTGTTGTTACTAATCCTTGTTCTACCTACCTATCCAACCTAATTCTCATCTTTTTTCAGGATGAACCTATAGTCCAATCAACTTCTCTTTTTCTTTTGGCTTATGTTGTGTCAAGTCCGACTTCTGTGTCTTCATTGATTCCTCTGTCCTTCCAAGAGGGCCTTTTCAAGGTTGCCTATTCAAAACTATCCACCAGGGTCTGAATGCAGTGTCATCTCCCTGATAAAACAGTTCTAGTAAGCATGAAAGATCTCTCCAGGTCTTAACATTTCAGAGTTGCTGCTGCCTGTGCTTCACAATTGAAAATTTACCGTTATGTTGTCTTTGGGTGCTGCATTGTTTGTGTTTTTTGGTTTCAGCTATATAAAAAAATCTCCTTTAGGGCAGGTGCTATATCTCATGCTTTTGTGTGTTGGCCAGTGCAGTGTAGGTACTTGAAACATGGGCATTGTATAGTAAACAATTATTGATTCTTGACACTTGGACATTTCATTAAAAGCAAACAGCAGCTCAGTATTCACTAAGGCCCATCTTGGCCACAGTCAACTATTAACCAGAAATGAATATTGTTTACTACCTGGAAAACAATTTCCCCGTATTTCTGCTCATCCTGGTCTGAGGAATTTGATTAGCAGTTTATTCTGATAGCTTACACGGAATTATTTTTCAAAAACGCTGCCAAAATATCAGCTGAAACACAGGTTTGTGAACAAGGTTCCAGTAATTAAATCTTTCAGTATTCTTAGCAAGGCATCTTCAGGCTTGCTGTCACTTGAAGTAACTAACTACCTTTATAAAGCTCTATTTAAAGCTGCTTTTGGTGTAAGCGCTCATCATTTTTACATTGTGTGCTTCTTATCTTAGTTGTCACCTGAGGCAGATATGAGCTTACAGCTCTTATCCATTTCAAATGCTGCCAAGGTATTGAATTAGAAGTTGGGACAAAACCAAAAATGATTTCCTCCTACAGATCTCACTGGCAGGTCTGAGACCAGCCCTGGCCACTGAGAACAAAAGAAAAGTCTCCTTTTCAGGACAAACTAATACCCACTTAAATGCTTTGCCATTATTAGAGCATAGGAGCAGACCCTACCTTGGGAGATCCAGAATGGCTTCACTCTAGCACTTATCTGGGAAGTCAGTTTCACATCTAGCACTGGCATCCTCGGAGCCCTTAGAAATCACTTGTGTCCTTTCGCAGTTATTGGAAGTTGAGAACATAAGTTGGGACTCTTATGTCTAAACTTCAAAGAAGAAAGTAAGGTTTAGGATTTTTTCTTACCGTCTTCTACACATTCTGGCATATCTTCACCTTGCTCAACAAGGAGATTGTGGTATTTGCAAACATTCAAACTTGTGCTTGGTCAGATGGTGATATGTAGACCATGTTCATATTCACATTCTTTCTCTCATCACCAAAGCTGTTCCTTTTTCTGACCTTCCTGTTTCTTACCATCTTTCTTCCTTCTTTCAGACTTGGAAACGTATAGCCGTCTTTGATTATATGCTCTCTCTTCCCCTCTACCCTCATTGAATCACTGCATCTGTTCATTGTTACCTCTGTGCTGTTGCTTACCTCTGTCTCCATTCTCATCTTACTGTCATTGCTTTGGTTCTGGTCCTTCTTTACTCTCATTTAGTCTAACTCAGTAGCCTGTTATTTGTGGTCACTGCTTGTGGTTGGGCATATGCAATCACATTTGACACTTTGCTTCCAGTTAGTGTTACCATATCTGGCTGATAAGTTACCTCCTCATGTGGAAATGGTCAAGGGCAACTCAGTGCATCTCAAACAACATCCAAAACACTAGGCCTGGCATTCAAGTCTCATTGCACAGTGACTGAAAGTTGAGTAAGTGGCATTTTATGCTATTGTATTTCCCTTTATTTACACTACATTTCAGCAGCTACTTACCATTACTTGAATTTGCTGAATGCTTCCCTCTGTTAGTGTCTTTGCCCTAGGCATTCTTTCCACCTGGAATATTCTCCTTTCTCCTGAGACTTTCTGTCAAAATTCTGCCCATTGTTCAAGGCCCACAATCTCCTTGAAACCATCCTAACTTGAGGTGCTCTCGACTGACTTTCTGAAAGCAACTGTTTTGATATTCCTCATATGACATTTTCTCATTTTGCTTTGTGTAGATACTGTGTGGGTATGCATCTTACTGCCTCTGCACATTTCTTAAGGGCAGGGCCCGGGTCTAATTCATGTAGATACTCTCTATCACAGGGATGGGAAAACTATGGCTCATGGACCAAATCTTATCTGCCTGGTTTGGTAAATAAAATTTTACTGGAGCACAGCCATACTCATTAGTTTATGTATTGTCTATGGCTGCTTTCATGCTACAGTTGTAGACTTATGTACTTGCAACAGAAATCATATGGCCCACAAAGTCTAAAATATTTACTAAAAAGTTTTCTGACCTTTGCACTATAGTACTGTTTGTTAAAGTGAGGACTGGAGAGCCCTGGGTATCCCTGAGATAATTTCAGAGGGTTTGAAAGGTCTTAGGATTTTTTTTTTTTAAATATCATTCAACCAAAACAACATATATATCTCAATAGATTGAGCACAGAGCAGACAGGAGAATCCAGTTGTGTTTCATTAATCCATACATTAAAGAGATTTTTTTTGTTTTGTGAAACAAGTTATTTTTCATAAAATACATTACTTATGCTAACATGTAATGGGTTTATTAATATTATTGAAATTCAATTGATAAATATTTTTAAAATTTTAGTTTTAGTTTCTAATATGATACACATTGAAAGATAAACAAACACTCTTAATTTTTAAGTGTGTAAAGGTGTCCTGGGACCAAAAGGTTTGACAACTGCTCGATGTGTCTAGCAGAATGTTGAAAGAATGAGTGCCAGAATCAAACGTAACATTAAAGCACAGTGGTAATAATTGAAAGTATTGAAAGGGAAGTAGAAGAGTCATTAAGAAATGATGTCTACTATGTGTTTTGTAACTTTGATTCTTCCTTTGCCTCCCAGAGAACATTGATGAGAAATAGTACAGTGAGGATAGCTTGAGGGGGTAGGAAGAACAGCTGGTGATCCTGACCTTTTTCCTTTCATGACAACTCTAGCCAAGATGGGCTGGATTATGCTACAGTGACAACTAACCCCAAACATCTCAGCTCATTACCATCACAGAAGTTTCTTACTCATATTACTGTATGTTTATGTGGAACTTCAGGGAGCTATCTATGCTCACCATCATTGGTCAGAATCCAGGCTCACAGAAGGTTTCTCTCAATACATACTTCCACAATAATTGTCGCTGCCTCTTCAACTTCTGCCCAGCCATGACATATGTTACTTTCACTCACATTTCATCGCCATAGTGAGTCATATGTCTCCACCTAACTTTAAAGAACTGTTATCCTCCCATTTGCTCAGAGGTGGAGATTCAGAACTATTTGGTAGACAGTACTAATGACGACCTCTCAGTCACAACAGAAATTGTAGCCTTGACTTTGGCATGTGTCCTTCTTGGCAATGCCGAGAGCAATGTGAAGCTAGGTAAGGACAGTGTACAGAAAATATTCTCTTTCTGCATACTCTTGTAGATGGGGGATGAGGGCTTTTCTCATAGTGAGGGAGGGCTGGGGTTATCAGTTCAAGGGCTACCACTGGGCCTGTGGTTTTATGGGAGACTTCTGAGATGGACTAGATTAATTTGAAACTGATGGAGGTCCTTTCATGTAGATATACAGTAAACCATTTTTATTAGACCAAACAACATCTGGATTTAATTCTTGGAGACAGCTTAAAATCTAACTACTTGAATTAGTATGTCCGTACATATGTGAGTAAAGGGACTGAAGGAAAAGCAAATGTAATATTCTAGCTGCAGATATCAATTTCAAAGTTAATAATGAAATTTCTTTTTGGCAGCTAGCAGTAGAATTTTACTTTGATGAAAATTGCTGGCAGAATCTTCAGAAATTTGCCTTTTCTTTTTGTGGTAAACTGAATATTCATGGTGTTTACGTTCTGATATTTCATGTCCCAAGTCTGTTCCTCTTAATGCATCCTCCATCTCAGTAGCTCCTCATCCATCTCTTGTCAGGGCACAAGCCCCTGTCATCTCAGACTCCTCCTTGTCCTCCATTCTCCACTCTCTCCTGTTTTCTTCCTGCCCTTTGCTGAATCTCCATTACAACTTCTTTGTCAGTCCTCATAATCTCTTGTGAAAACAATGTCAATATCCTAGTTTCCTCAGCTTCCATTCTTACCCATCCTCCACAACTGCTAGAAGGACCTAGGTCACAAAAGCAAACAAGTCACTCCTTCTGCTCAAAAACCTTGCATGACAAGTCTTTGTCCTTTATATGCTCAAGCCTATGCTCACAAGTCTGGCTTTCTATCCTGTGACATGTGCCTTGACTTGGTCTCTCCTTAACTCGGATTATCTCTGGACATTACCACTCTAGCACTACAAGGTCCAGTGATAATTTGGATTCTCATGTACTTAGATTCCATGCCTTTCAACCTCTCTATATCTTGACCTGACTAAATTTAACCTATCCTTGAAGTTCTTATTTCTTCTAGTCGATTCTTTTTCATCTTTCTCCTTTCCTTCCATTCCACCAAAGTGCCTCTCCCTCATTTCTGCTCTCATACTTCCTGCCTTGTTTTATCATTGCACCATAATACAAGCATGTTTTCTTCATTGTTGACAAAGTGCTCAAAGGGCCTGAACCATATCCCACTTATCTTTGAATCTCCACTGCCAAGCACAATGCCACACACTAAGTAAATATTCAGTAATAGTTGGACTGCACTCATTCATCCACCTGAATCTTGTCTGCCATGGGTAAATTATTTGCTAACTGGGGATTGTTAAGTCACACTTATATCTCATTTGTCCAAACTAGGTTGATAAGGATAAGGTATACTTTCATCATCTTTAAGAACTTTGTCAATCTGAAAACAAATAAGAGAGGAACGTAGCATCTACTTAACCAGAATGTGCAGCATCCATTTGCTTGAGACAAACCTTTGGAATAATAGGCAGTTCCACTTTTGTTTTTTACTATTGGGCACTCTTAGAAGGAATGATAACAAACTTCTCAAATTCATCTACATTTTATTTGGCTTAGTTTCCTTTTTATTTTTCTATATTTTTTGTGAGTGATGGTGGTAGTGTGGTTCATGAATTGTGATTCTTCGTGCACAGATTGGGGTTCTTTTGGAGAACTGTGATTTGTTTATCACTCAGGGACTTTCAGGATCCATAGACACTTCATGAATATTTGTTGCTTAAATGAATACTTAAACTGAAAATGAGATAAAAGACTGAAAAGAGAGCAGAAATGATTTTTTTTCAAATTTGTTAGATCAGAATCTTCACATCACCCAAATTAACCAGCCTCAGCCCCAGTGGCATCAGGAAGCTCTGCTGCTTTTCTTTGGCTGCTGATATTTCTTCGGTAGCAGAATGTGAGAATTCCTGGGCCTGGGGCTCCATTTCTGGTTGACCAGACCATTCTATCCATGGTTGAGATATCACTACCAAGGCAACTACCAGCTGTCATCTATTCAACCCGGCCCTGTCTCATTTAATCCCCACAAAATATTCTATGAAGCTTAAGCATCACTGACCCCTTATTATAGAGGAAGATGCTGAGGCTCACTGAGGTTAAGTACTCACAGTACTCATTAAGGCTATTCACAAATGTTACAACTCTCTCTCTTCTGGGTACATATGAGGATTCTACTTCCTCAACCATTTGAAGTCAGGTGCGACCACAGGACTTGTTTTGGCCAATGAAACATGAGCAGAATGATGGATGTCATTTCCAGGGAAACTATTCTCCTTTCCTTCATAGCGGCAGTGTTCTAGAGAGCGGTTACATGCATTTAATTCCTGGTCTAAAGACAAAGATGCAGGCCCAAACGCCTAGCCAGTCCACTGTGGACATTATCATGAGTGATAAATAAGTCACTGTTGTTTTAAGCCATGAGACTCTGAGGTTGCTGTTTTACTGTAACCTTGCCTATGTGGCAGGGGAGTCCTTGAGGTCACCCAGTAAGTGGCACACCAGGGTTTGAATTCAGGTGTGTAGACTCCAGATGACACGCTTCCTTTTCTCTTTTGCTTCTCATTCTCTCTGTCTTCAGGTCTTCCTACTTTCAGCCATAGAGAGTGCTCTTGTCTGCTAATAAGAGGTATGGACACTTATCATTCAGAGTTTTATCGTTTTAAGTCAGAAAATGAAATTCCTGGTATTTCTCAATGAGAGACATCAAGTCAGCATTCCAAAGTGTAATTTGCTGGGATGGTTCTGTTTTCTAAGGCCCATTCTTAACGACTCCAGGAAACAGCTAGAGCGCACAAACTATTACGGGCCATGATCAGCTTTTGCTTCAGAAAGAGCCATAGGCTGTGATGGGTTCTGCAAGTAGTAACCATGGTTACCAGTCAAAGAACAGTATTGTTAGGTGAATGTGGCAGAGAGACTAATATCAGCATCCTTTTTGAGGAGGAAGAATAGGGTAAATCCAATTGTAATGACAAGTTTTCCCCTCAATAAATGCCTTACTTTAAAAATTGATTCTCCTAGCACACACTTAGACTGTGGTCTGGATTTTAGGAATAGCTGTCAGTGTCAAGGTTGACTCATTTCTTCAATTTCTAAAGGACATCTTTGAATAATTTTTAACTGTCTTTTGAGGGAACTGCCTAGAGCCTGTAAGAAAGTGACATTTCCTTTGGACTAGCTAGTGGCTGAGCTGTGTAGGTTATTTTTATTTGTAATGATGTCAGTGGTGTTTGAGACCATTGTCTTCAGTAAGAATGATTATTATCCCCTTGAATTGGTAATATCCCTTCTCCTTTAGTGATGATAAATTCACTATATCCAGTTATAGTGATAGAGTTTTTGGGTGTTATATTAATTCATGTAAACTGTCCATTCATTCATGTAAATATATTTTTTTAAATATATTTTATTGTTTTTTTTAACAGAGAGGAAGGGAGAGGGATAGAGAGTTAGAAACATCGATGAGAGAGAAACACTGATCAGCTGCCTCCTACACACTCCCTACTGGGTATGTGCCCGCAACCAAGGTACATGCCCTTGACCGGAATCGAACCTGGGACCCTTGAGTCCGCAGGCCAACGCCCTATCCACTGAGGCAAACCGGTTAGGGCTCATGTAAATATTTTTAACTACTACTCTTTGGCCAGTGCTCAGCTAGGTGCTGGGAAAATACAATGAATAAGGCAGACAAGTCTTCACCTTTAGAGACCTACTGGTTCAACCAGTTGTTACCAAGGGGAGAGTGATATTTGTGATAAACTGATTCTCCTGAGCAAAGTGGGAGTGTGTGTAGAGAGAGTGAAGGGGGAGAATGAGAACATAGAGACCATCTAGGCTAGGACAGCAGCCGCCAACCTTTCGGACCTCACAGACCACCATGGTCCGCTGACCACTGGTTGGTGACTGCTGATCTAGGAAGTGATCAGATAGCAGGAGATCTGACTCCGCTTAGGAATGTTGTTTAGAGGAATCGGAGAAAGGGAAACTCAGTTGGCGCAGGATGAGGGCTAGCTTAATACAAACATGTGGAGGAAAGTAGAGTTTGCTGCTTCAGAGAACAGAACCAGGCTCTATGGGTGAACATTTTAGGAGAGAAGATATTGACTCAAGACTCCTGATGTTTTAGATAGGGATTTGAATGTAATTTTTGTTTTCACAATTCACGAATTTCCGTGATTTTCCAGTTGGCAAGGAGATAGTTCCATCACTTTTGTATGAGGATGTAGACTTTTCCTATCAAGGTCCCTTTATTTAACAGTTTTTTTTTGGGTGGGGGGAGGGAATGAGGGCTGCAGAGACCACCTCCCCAGGCCGGAGAATTGTAAAGGTAAAGCAAGGTCCTCTGTTTATGAAATCCATAGTCAGTCCTGGGAACATATGAGGATGTACATTATTTCTAAGAAGTTATGTGTATTTAAATGAAAGTGAGCTCTTGCTATGCATATGTGTGCTTTGAAATGGCACATACAGCCTCTTGGTCCATCTACATGCTGCTACTTACCTGAAAAATTTGCCACAGCTAATCATGAGCTTTATTACAATGAAATTGGTTGCCTCATTATGTGGCAAGGTTCCTGTCATCCAGAATATATAAGCAGATATTAAGAGACTGGCTCTGTCTGATATTATAGAACTGTTTGGGAAAGAACTTGGTTATGATCTCTAGGTACTTTTTAATTCCGTGATTCTATGAGCCACATCTATAATAACATACACAGCCTTCCAGTGTATCTACCCCTTGGGGCATTTAAACTTATACCATCTGTATTATATTCCTCTAGAGATAACATGTAATTGTGAGAAAATTCCAGTCTACTGTACTAGATGAATTTCTGAAGCTAAAGTTTTGATACTGATTCAGGTTATTACTGATAGGAGGTTTTTCCCCCTCATTTTCTGCTTTTTCCCCTTCTTCATTTTGATTTAGCCAAAAATAGATTTTCTAGAAAAGCATCTTTGCACACTGATTTATGCAATCGTTAAACAGCATAACTAGACCCTGGTGAAGCATTCTTGGAGTCTCTGCATCTTTTTGGGGGGTTGTTGATTGAGGTTTCATGCGTTTTACCCTTTGCTCTTGTTCTACTCATTTCACCCTCTATTCCACTGTAGTAGTAAATATAGAAAGGCATATATTGCCCTCAAATCAGAGGGAGAGGTGCTAGAATGAACTGAGACTACAGTCACCTCAGATCACAGTAGCGATCACCTTAAGAACTTTCTGTCACCACGATATAACACATCAAAAGCGTAGGTTTCTCAGGTAAATATTTATGAATGACCTCTGTGCTCAGCAAGACATCTGACACTTTTCCTAGAAGCCCTCTACCTCTGGTTTGTCTGAAGTCCTTGCATATCCTCTGTGTGATGAATAGCAGCTACTTTAGGCCTCAGTCCCCATTTCTTGATTTGGCTCAGATTATTTCAACCCCTCTGCTGCAGCCTCTCAGTTCTCAGAACTGGTCTCCTTAGTCTGGAAAATTACACATGGTGGGATCCTACCATGGCGACTGGAGTTCACAGTTTCCTGAGGACCTTGAGTTCTGAGGGGATTTATGCATGTGGTTGCAGGCCAAAGGGGAGAAGAAAACCATGAATGTTGACTGAACAACTGTGCAGGACTCTTGTTCACATGTTTTCCTGCTTAATCCTTTCAACAATCCCGTAAAAGCGCATTACACCCGTTTTACCACTTTTTCATACTCAACTTTGTCTTCTTTCCATGATACTATGCTGACAAGTTATCTCTGGAGTTCTTTTTGTATTTCTCCTTATGGACCACAGACCATTGGATTCATCTGAGAGGTGAGGTGTGAGCCACCACCTTGTACACCCCCACCCACCATCAGAAAAATGATGGCTGTGGCAGTTGGTGTCATGCAGATCTGTGTCATGGAGTTAAAGATCCTTACCCTCTGGATGGATGGAGATATATATATATATATTTGTTGATTTCAGAGAGGAAGTGAGAAGGAAAGAGAGAAACATCAGTGATGAGAGAAAATCATTGATCAGCTGCCTCCTGCATGCCCCACACTGGGGATCGAGCGATCCTGCAACCCAGGCATGTGCCTTGACCGGGAATTGAACCATGACCTCCTGGTTCATAGGTCGACGTTCAACCACTGAGCCACACCAGCCGGGTCCCTTGGCATTTCTTAGAAGTAGATGACGACATGATTTCGGAGTAGGACAGGATCAGTTTGGAACTGCAAGCATCTCAGTTCAGCTCTGGTTTTTCATTAAGAGGGAAATCCTGGGTGCATCTTAATTCTGATCAGAATTCCCAACATAACCCTAGGATCACTTGTGGCCTCAAAGCTGTCACACCACTTGGAATCTAGAGGTCACTTGGCTGATTTTCTCCAAGGGGAGGGAAAGGAGGGTCTGAGTAAGTGCACACCAGGAAAGGGGCTGTCCCCTGCCTTTGCTGTCACCTGGACTTACGATTCGTAAATGAGGACAGTCTTCAGGGCCACTTGGGGGATAGAGGCATTAGGGGCCCAGAGATGTTTGTGTCCTCCTTTTCTGGAGGCTGCTCTCTGAGTTGCGGATGACCTGTGATTACTGATTGCTCAATGTGTATTAACTAATTGGATGTGCGTCAGCAAGGCCATGTGGAGTTACTGCCCAGGAAGCCAATTTGAATGGCTTTCCCCCAAATCCCTGTTTGTGAGCTATGAATCAAGAGCCATGAGGAGGGGCTACATTTGTGACTGGAGGCCCAGAGACTGTGCCTATTACTCTTAAAGTTTTATATCTATGTCTGTGTCTATCCCTATCTAATACTTACATATCTGATACTTATAAACTTACAGTTTATGAGATATACTATAAGTTTTTAAGTATATCTAATATATCCAATACTTATAAACTATGTCTGTATCGACATTGATATTGACATCCATATGTATGTATTTATTTGGCTGTTGATGCAGAACTATATTAAATGGCTTTTCTGCGCATAATTTTTTTTCTGCATATAATTTTCAGGTATAAGTGTTTTTGTTGACTAAAGCTATCGGTGTAAATCTTTGATAATTCAGAAAGAACCATCAGGAAACATTTCCCTTGCTGTGATTTTAAAAATAGTGTAAATATTTATTATTTCATGGAGCATGTTAAAACTACTTAAACTTGATTTTAAATTTATTTAAATTTTGATCTCAATGTTTACATTGAAATTTGATCTAACTAAATCTTCCAAGGTTGTCTGCTAGTCAATAATGTTTCAACTTAATTTCAGGTACTTAGAAATAATAAAAGTAGACCTACTTAACATTTATCATATGATAGATATGTATTATATTTTTATTAAAGTATTATGTGCAAATAATTATGAAATTGAAGAGCACAGAAGGATTTCAAATGAAAAATGGACTGCTTGGCTTCATATTCCTGGGCCTGCCCTTGTAACAACCATTTGTAATTTTTTAAATTGTTTCTATTAAAAAATTTTATTTTAGGAATCTCTATATCTCTTTATAATTAGCTTACCTTGCTGTTTCTGGTTTATCAATCTTAGATATTGTCTGTTGATTTTTTTTTTCTTTTCTAGAAAACATTTTACCTATTTTATGCAACCATGTTTCTGTCCTCTAAATATGTTTGTATCTTCCTCTTAGTTCTGTTAATTACATTTGTAATGTTTAGGCAATAAACCTGTGCTTTTATTATTTATTTGTTTTGTTTGTTTATTCATTTGTGGCAAGTATTGGTGGGATCTTTTGACTTCTTACTTGAGGAAAGGGATATTGACTTCCCTACCCCTCTCCTCGCTATTCCCTTCCTTGCCTCTCTCCTTGCTATTTTCACTTCCAGGCTTCTGTCATAAGTACTTCTACTACTTATTGTAGTTATTGGTTAGACTTACATTCTTGTCTCTACAAATAAAATCTGTGTTTTTTTGTCAGTCAATTCTAAAGTCAGAGATGCATAATAACATTTATATTATTATAACTATATGAATATTGTTTACTCTAAAGCTATAGAATGGACTATGATCACATTTTATCTTTGTACATTTTTTTAAACCTGGAGTTTTAAATTACATTTTTAGAATCACCTAACATTCCCCTATTCCCAAACTTTTTCAGTATCTCAGGGATACAGTGAACCCTATAGATACCTCCTCCTTTTGCAGATCCATCGTCCCATTGTCCCCCGCTGCCCCGCACCACCCTCTTGCTGCGTAAGACACTTGACCCTCGAGACCTGCTGCACAGATGCTGTTCTTTTACTTTCACTGCTCTCCTGAGTTCAAGACTGTGTATCTCTTTTTCTTAGTCTATTCCTTCATTTTGGTAAATCACACTTCAAGTAACTTTGTATGAAAGGGCATATATAAAAGTTGACCTCTTTTTATTCCCTAAAAGTTTCATTGTGTTGTTTGTTGTTGTTGTTGTTGTTTTTCACATGTATTATTTGGATGAGTACAGGAATACAGGTTGAAATGATTTTTCTCCCAGAAATTTAAAAATATGGTCCCATTCTCTTCTACCATTCTGGGTTGCTTAAGAGAATTCCAAAAGTCTTATTCTTATTTTCTTTCCTCTGTAGATAAAAAAAAAAAATCTTAGAATATTTTCGTCATTCGTGGTATTGTGAATTTTCACAATGATTCATCTACATACAGGGTGTGTGTGTGTGTGTGTGTGTGTGTGTGTGTGTGTGTGTGTGTGGTTTGTTTATTTTTCTTTTGGGACCCTTGTGATTAGAAGAAACATGTCCTTTAGATCTGGTATATTTTCTTTAATACTGTTCTCTTTTTCAATGCCTTGTTCTGGGTTAGTAGGACTCCTAATAGTCAGCTGCTGGCCTTCCTGGAGTAGCCTCTGTTCCCCTGATCTTTTCTCTCAAGTTTTCAGGCTGTTGGTTCCCTTCTGCTGTCAGTGGGAAACAGGCTCTTCCAGGGGATCCCCAGAAAAGCATTTCAAGGACCCACTCACAGGAGATGGTGATGTGGCAGGGTGGTTCATTAGTGATGGCTGCCCCTGCCCCTGGGCTTCCAATGTCCCCTCTCCATCCAGCCATGGAGAAAGACCCACCATGGCTTCTGCAGGCCCAAATGAAAGCTAGTGCCCAGAGTTATGCTTCATAGTTCCTCAGAGCCCATGAGTCTGACAGCCTTAGGTGGCCACCAGACCCCCATGCTTGACTGGTCCCTGGCAGGAGAGAGCAGAAAGTAACAAGGCAGGGGCAGCCATCACAGGGCGAGTGCAAATCCGAGAGAGAGAAAGAGAGAGAGAGAGAGAGAGAGAGAGAGAGAGAGAGAGAGAGAGAGATTTCTCTCCAGGGATTTTAACCAGGAGCTTTTTCAAAATACCAAATTTCACAGGCTTGCATTGGCTCCACCCCCTAGCCAATGATCTTTTCTCCCAGGTTAGACTGACAGGCCTCTAGGGTCAAACACCTCCCCCGGCACCATTGGGCATGTCCTTGTCTCTCCCCCCAACTCCCCCCGCCCCCCACCCAGTACCAGCGGGGAGAAGGGAAGGGTGTTAATCCCCTTGGAGGGACAATGCTGATTTCTTGGGGTGTGAAGCTGTAGCTTCCTAGTGAAGCAAACAGGCCTCAGCTTCCCAGCTGAATGTGCTCAACAATGTCTGGCTCCCTTTGCTCTCTTCCTTTAGATAACCAGCTAAGGACTGTAACATCTCTACCCTTACATTTTTTGGAATATTTTCTAACCTTTATATTGTTTATTTTATTTGCAATGATATATGGTCTTTAAAAGTAATTAAAATTCTAAAGTATGTTTTGCTCTATTTTTATAACATCTTGTACATGTTTTATGAATATAATAGTTTCCTTCTTTCTTTCTTTTTTTGTTAATATGCACCCTAGGATTATTTTTACCTTCACTGATTTTTAGAGAGAGTGTAAGGGAGGGAAAGAAGGGATGGGATGGAGAGAGAGAGAGAGAGAAAGGGAGAGACAGACATTGGTTGCCTCCCCCAGGCATCCCACCTGGGCAGGGGATCGAACCAACAACTAGGTATATGCCCTGAGAACCTTAGGTGTGCTGGCTGACACTCTAATCACTGAGCCACGCTGGTCAAGGCTATAATAGCTTCTTAATCTCCCTGCAGACTAGTAAGAGGTTTTTTTTGTTTGTTTCTTTTTCAAAATATATTTTATTGACTTTTTACAGAGAGGAAGGGAGAGGGATAGAGAGTTAGAAACATCAATGAGAGAGAAACATCGATCAGCTGCCTTTTGCACACCCCCTACTGGGGATGTGCCCGCAACCAAGGTACATGCCCTTGACCAGAATCGAACCTGGGACCCTTCAGTCCCCAGGCTGACGCTCTATCCAGTGAGCCAAACCAGCTAGAGCAAGAGTTTTTATTTACACTTTTAAAATTATATATTTTTTAAAATTGAAATTGTGTGGGTTTCTTTTTTTTTGGTGTGTGTTTTAGTCTTAGGCTTTCTCAAATATTTGATGATCTTCAATTGTTCATTTGTATTTAAGAAAGAGTATTTGTTTTTGAATGAGTAGAAAATGTTATCCTGATATATCCCCTAAATTCTAGAGTTCAGAAGACTTTGCCCTGAGGTACAAACACCTGCACTAATTACCCCTGTGTTCTCTAACACCTCTTTAGCAAACAGCCCTGTGGTGTAAAAGGATGCTGGGTGCTCTGCCCACTGGGGTGGTGGTAAACTTTCTGTGCATAGAGTTTCCATAAACTCATGTCTTTCAACCCCCATTATATTTGGCCTCTTCCAGTGTGGAGCGTTTTTGAAGTTTTGCAGGGAAGATCTCCTTTTTGATATATACCTCTCTGCACATATTTTACACTGCAATTTCTATACTCTGCAAAAAGTACCAGGTTCTAATACACCATCTGCTCGTCTTCTTCCAGAAAGTTTTGGAAGTCTGTTTCTGTTGGTCTTCCACCAGTTTTTTTAAAAAAACTGATGTGGTTTTATATTGTTTTGTTTTTAGTATTTTCTTTTCTTTTTTAAAAAAATATATTTTTATTGATTTCAGAGAGGAAGGGGAAGAGAGAGAGAGAGAGAGAGAGAGAGAAAACATCAGTGATGAGAGAGAATCATTGATTGGCCGCCTCCTGCACACCCCACACTGAGAATTGAGGCCGAGATCCGAGCATGTGCCCTGACGGGGAATCGAACCATGACCTCGTGGTTCTTAGGTCAAAGCTCAACCACTGAGCCACGCCAGCCAGGCAGAATAACTTTTTGTTCATATATATATATATGTGTGTGTGTGTGTGTGTGTGTGTTGGTAGGGGGAGGCTGTGGGTGTGTGCATGCATGCATGTGAGACACAGGGAAAGAATTAGTATCTTTATGGGACTTTTCTATTTAGTAAGTTTTTCAGTCCTTGTTTGCCTCTGAATGTTTATTCAACTGAGTAGAGGTTTTTTGTTAAACTGTATTTTTTTTAAAAAATATATTCTTATTGATTTTTAGAGAGGAAGGAAGAGGGAGAGAGATAGAAACATCCATGATGAGAGAGAATCATGGATCAGCTGCCTCCTGCAAGTCCCCCACTGGGGATCGAGCCCACAACCTGGGCATCTGCCCTTGCCCTTGACAGGAATCGAACCTGGGACCTTTCAGTTCCCAGGCTGATGCTCTATCCTCTGAGCCAAACTGGCTAGGGCTAAACTGTCTTTTATATGTGTCTGTATGCAGAAAGAGAATGAAATGCTTTCTTAATAAAATCTGTCTGTTTTAGAGTATAATAGAAATTAAATATCCAGTGTAATATTGTTAAAACTAGAGGCCCGGTGCACAAAAATTTGTGCACTTGGGGGGTCCCTCAGCCTGGCCTGTGCCCTCTCACAGTCTGGGACCCCTTGGGGGATGACCACCTGCTGGTTTAGGCCCAGTCCCTGGGGAACCATCAGCTGGGCTTGTGGCTGAGCAGAGCTCCCCTTGTGGGAGCGCACTGACCACCATAGGGCAGCTCCTGCATTGAGCGTCTGCCCCCTGGTGGTCAGTGTGTGTCATAGTGACCAGTCATTCCAAGTCTTTCTGCTTTTAGGGTCAGTTTGCATATTACCCTTTTATTATATAGGATAGAGGCCTAGTGCATGGGTGGGGGCCGGCTGGTTTGCCCTGAAGGGTGTCCTGGATCAGGGTGGGGGTCTTGCTGGGGTGCTTGGCCAGCCTGGGTGAGGGGCTGATGGGTGTTTGCAGGCTGGTCACACCCCCTTCAAGGTGGGGGTCCCACTGGGGTGCCTGGCCAGCCTGGGTGAGTGGCTGATGGCTGTTTGCAGGCTGGTCAAGCCCCCCCCAGGGGGGACCCTCACTCCATGGAGGTTTGGCCAGCATGGGTCAGGGGCTGATGGCTGTTTTCAGGCTGGCTGTACCCCCTTTAGGGTGGGGGGTCCCCACTGGGGTGCCTGGCCAGTCTGGGTGAGGGGCTGAGGGCCGTTTTCAGGCTGGCCAAGCCCCCTGGCGACAGAAGCTCCTAGCCTCTTTTTTTCTTTTTATTCTGGGATTTATTTACCTTCTATAATTGAAACTTTGTTGCCTTCAGTGGAGCTCAGAGCTGGCTCCTGCTTGCTCCAGCTCCATGGCCACGGCCTGCTGAAAGCAGGTATCTGGGGTTTATTTATCTTCTAATTGAAATTTTGTTGCCTCCAGTGGAGCTCAGAGCTGGCTGGGAAGCTTGGCTTCCTCCATCACTGGAGCAACCAAGCCTCCTGCTCGCTTCAGCTCTGTGGCTGCCGGGCACCATCTTGGTTGGGTTTATTTGCATATAGTTGCTCTGATTGGCTGGTGGGCATGGCTTAAGACATAGCAAAGGTACGGTCAATTTGCATGTTTGTCTTTTATTAGATTAGATGGGAGTATCCATGGTTAGAGCATTTTTCTTTTGTTGATAGAAATTTTAAAAGAATTAGAAGAGATGAACCTTGTCTATTTGACATTGAAGTCTAAGACCTAACATTGACTCCCGGGAAAAGCCCAAAGAGTAGCAGAAAACTCAAAAACGGGAGAGAATAGGGTGAAGGTAGTTGAAGTTGGAAAGATTATTAAGCAGCATCTGGACAGCTGAGATCTCCACAGGTAGAGAATGGTCTTTAAAAGTAGAGTAGTCTCTGAGAGGACTCATTGGCATAGGTGTTTATTATGTTGTGGTTTGGCCTCTGTGCATTTCTATTTCTCTCTAGAAGGATGTCCCTTCCATTGTCTTTGCCCCATACATTAGGGATAACTTTAGCTTTTGGCTAGAACTTGACTCACATACTTTGATAGTTATCTGGATCTTTTCAAGTCTTCTTCCTTCCTTCAAATTTGCTTAACTTTCAAAGCCAATTACAATATTTGAGTTATTTCATTTCTCCTAGACTTTTCTACCCAAGGCTCTCCTTTCCTTCTGCTGAAGTGCCGACATGCTTCCTTATTTTATCCTCTTATTCTCACCTCTTGATTCTTCCTTTACAGGGTGTTTTTTTTTTTTTTATTTGTTCCACTGCCGACTGATGGCTTTAAGCTACTTTGGCAGAGTCCTTTCCTTCTGTTAATTCTGGGCCAGCTACAAACTTCTTCCTTATTTACTCTAAGGCTTTTCAAGTCTGAAGACTATTGAAGTGTGCACACAGCATCTCCCTCCATCGGAAATGGACTCTGAACAGTAGTGCTTATAGTAACTCAAATGGAGGTAAAACGATACCCAGTTATTATTCACTCATTCACAAATACTTATTAAGTTCCACTAGAGTGCCAAGCTCAGAGGCTATAACTGTGAACAAGGTAAACTGAAGGCCTTGACTCTGGACCCTTGGAGTTTACATTATATTAAATCATAAACAGACAGCAGTTCTCTAAATAAAACATAACAATTGCAATTGAAAGAAGCAAAAATATTCAAATTGATTTCCTCTTAGTTATGAAATTCCGTCAGAGAGCTCCTTCTGATGATATTTTTAACTTTCCTTAGTCTAATATTTACATTTTAAATATTTCTGTATTTTATTTGGAGTTAGGGAATGAGAAGAGGTTGGAATTTTTAATGGCATGCTTATTTTAATATTGCTTTTGGTGGGGAGAGCTCTTAAAATTCTGTTGCCATGGAAGACTAGGAAACTGGTCTGATAAAATGTAAGCTTATCCATTAGCAATTCCTTCTAGACTTTCTCAGTTAAAATTATTGTGATTTATTCTCTGTCTCATTCTATTCCTGATTAGTGGTTGAAATGGGAATTGCAGTTGGACTAACCTGAAATGTGTCTGTGAATTAGTACATTCATAAGCATGTGGCATTATTGCTTTTATAATTACATTGCTATTGTTTTTAGCATATTTTCTTTTTTTGTTACAGAGCAGTGGTTTGGAGTTACTATTTAATCTCAGTGCTAAACAGACTGAGTTGAATATCTGCCCCCTTCTCCCCCCCATTTTTTCCTTTATGAAAATGAAAACACAAAGAAATGTAAATTTCATTTTTGGGAACATCTAAAATTGGAAACCAAGAGCATTTTTATCTTAAACATTTTTAGTAATATTATATTGCACACAATTGGCATGGAAGTGGGATATATTCTTTGTAGTTATACTTTAAATTTTCTCTTCATTAGAAGTGAAGTTTATGTGTTTATTTATGTAAATTACATAGACCATTTTTTTTTCTCAGAGGCAGTGGGATTGGTATTAAGAGATCCAGATTTAAATTATGTTTTTACCACTTGCTGTGTGACCATAACTTTAACTGCCTTGGAGTTCATGTTTATGTTAAAGTGGTAATAACAATACTAACCTCAAAGTGTTTATATAAGGATTAAGATAATGGAAATTAAAGTACCTACTACTAAAAAAGATTAGTTGGTCCTTAATCTTAGATACAGACATTTTCTAGTAGATTTGTTATAACAACAAGGGCAGGGGGAAACCATCAGTGAGTCATTGGGAGACAGAACATATTAGTATTCATTATTCTGAAACTACATATTGTTTTGTGGTTCCAAGCAGTTCAATTCATACCCATGGCTCTAAACTTTCTGACATTAACGCCCAGTTTCATTTAAATGTCCATTACATGTAAGTTACCTTAGTTATTTTTATGCTAACAATATTATTTAATGCCCAGCCGGCATGACTCAGTGGTTGAGCGTCGACCTGTGTACCAGGAGGTCAGGGTTCAATTCCCAGTCAGGGCAAAATAATATAACAATATATTTTAAAAGTGTTATTTAATTATTAGTAAGAATAAAAACACAGTTTACCTCATAGCCCCTGTGATCTTTGTTTTACCTTGTTCCTAGGTTCTCTATTGGCTTATTATAAAGGTATGAGGTGTGCGTGTGGCAATATATGTGTCATTACATACATATTTGTATTTTTATCTAATATGTACACTATTTAATTAAAAAATTTTAAATATGTTTTTATTGATTTCAGAGTGAGAAAGGGAGAGGAACAAAGAGATAAAAATATCAATTGTGAGAGAGAATCATTGATTGGCTGCCTCCTGCACACCCCACAATGGGGATCAAGCCTGCAACCCAGGGAATCGAACCATGACCTCCTGGTTCATGGGTTGACGCTCAACCACTGAGCCACAGCTGCCAGGCTAATATGTAGACTTTTACATATCATCCTCTTCCTATGCTGTACATTATCCTCCTTTTTATTTTATCAAAGAGATATAATTGCAGAGGATTTTATGAATTGCTACATGTGTGCTAAAGAATAAAAATGATTTTCAAACTTAGTACAGAATGCAATTAGTTTTTATAGAAGACAGTATGTACCTGCCAAGTGGGTACTTTGAAAATGAAATTGTTTTTGATTGTGTGAAACTGCTTAAAAATGTGATTCTCCAAAGCTTTCTTTTTCTTATGGCAAGAAATCAGGGATATGCGAATTCATTATAATTAATGCACAAGAAGGCTGGTCCTTCTTTTTCGTCTTTTTAAAATCCAACACTTAAAAACCCAAAATTTCTTTGGACCAAGAACAGTTTTAAGTATGCCCTGGATTTCAGATTGGAAGTGCCTGCTAGTGGTAGCTCTGAGTAAAGGAATCACCACCTGCACAAGTGGTAGCACGCTTTAGGTATCCTGGTAACACACCTTTCTGGTACAAGGAGACATTTTCCTCTGCTACCTCCACTCACTCAGGACTGCAGTATCATGAGTTTACATTATAAGATAAAATTCTAAATAGAAAGCACTGGTTTGTTCTGACAATGCGTCTTATTGAATGTCAGGTGCAAAATATCCACAATAGACCCTTGTTAGGGACCTGTTGTATAACAGCTTTTGGGTTTGCTAAAATGCCACACTCAGATTTCTGATTCCCAGATATAATTTGGTTTGTCATCTCTTTTGGCTCTTGTCCTTGCCTTTTTGAATTGGGTGGTATGTTTCTGGAAAAGGCTAATTAAACAGTGAGCTTCCAAAACAAAGTTAGTTATTTACTTGATAGCGTAGGTGATGATTTAGAGGAAATGCCAGGTCTGATCATTTTTGTCTGTAGATGTGGCAAGGATGCTAATTTACTGATTTGCATGAGATAGGACAGTTTGAAGCAGTAGCTTGGGGGAGAGCAAGGTTATCAGAACGGCCACTCTGGCTACTTCAGCTTATATAAACCCCTTTCAACTCTGATTCTGACTGAGACACCCTTCGGTTAAAATAACTGGTTTATTTCGAGCAGTAATTCTCAAACTTTAGCATGTTTCAGAATCACTTCCAAGGTCTGTTAGTGCCCGCACTGCTAAGCCCCATACCCGGAGTTTTGATATAGATTTGGGGTGAGTCCCAGGAGTTTGCATTTCTAACAAGTTCTCATGTGGTGCTGATGCTGTTGGCCCGGGGCCACAGGTTGGGAATTGGGAAGCATTTGTCTCTGGTTCAAGGTGTGAGGGTGTAGGGGTGAGGAGTTTGTTAGGGAGGGAGGTGGGAAAAGATTGAAGAATGCTGATCATCTTGCTTAGGGTTTACCTAAAATTGTTGACTTTGAATTCTTCTAGTGTATTATAAAGTTAAACATTAGGGAATGTTCCTCATTTTACTTTCAAATAGTACTTTTATTAATGAGAAAAGTTAAGGGTAGGAGGGACAATAGAGTTGATTATTTCTTAACACTGGCCTTCTTTTCCCCATCTGGTTCCTTCCTCTTCCTTGGACCTGTGCCTCTTCTGTCCCCATATAACACAAATATTGATAGCTGTCTTTCAGAAATGAGAAATGATGAGACAGTATATGAGGTTTCTTGGAAAAGTGGTGACATCAATTCAGATTACCATCATAATAAAGACCTTATTCATTTGGCTTCTACGTATTCAGATTTTGCAGCAGTTAGGGCAGTTCTTGGGTTGAAATGTACCTTTGCAGTATTTCCAAAGCAAATCAGTGAGTGAGTTTAGGATATTGCCCAGGAAATTTAAATTACTTAATGAAAGACTGCTTTCAATTTATTTCAGTACTTCCACTTAATACGATTGCTTTATAATTAGAAATTAGTCTTATCTAATCGCTTACCTAAGCTACTTTTAACTTATAATTAGTATTTCTAAGGCTTCATTGACGTAGGAGTATAGAGTTTAGATTTCTTTACTTTAAATAACTGGTTTTGTTTTTAAACATAAAGTGCAAAATTCTATCTACTCCTTACCCGTGCGTTTCAAACCCAACATTACCTTGGGGCATTCGTGTTTGTACCTGGTATTGCTTGTATCCAGTGGTGTGCGTGCAGTTCAAAGAAGAAAATGTGGCCTTCAAAGAAGTTCTTTTAATATTGCCCATAAAGCATTTTTCAGCTCTTTCCTTTGAAAAATGCTCTGTGCTCAAATTTTCCTAGAATAAAATAACCCACCAGGTAAAGGCTCCCAGAGACCTAGGACATGCTTACTCAATGAAATGCAATGGAGCGGAAAGCATCCTGTCTGTCAGCCCCAGAAAATTGTGGTTTTCCTGATCTAGTAGTTAAAGACAATTATATAATTTAAAGAGCTGCTGGCATATACACATTAGATTATTAGGAGCTTGCAATCTTTTGTAAAATTCTGTGTTGAAGTTTTGACCGGAAGGAATTAAAGTCTGTAATAAATAATTTTTTGGAAGCAAATGTGAAGCTGTGTTGGAACTTCTGCACTTTTTCCCCCAACCCTTGTCCTCTTGGTGTGAAGACCAGCCTGAGTCAGACTATTGAGGATTAAGGATGAATGCATTACTCAGCAACCTGCAGGGGTGGGTCAAGCACCCTGGCTTTAAAAAGTTCCTCCTTTGCTTAGTAAGCCTAGAGATTTCAGGCCAACTGCAGAATGAAAGTTCAGTATTATTAACACAGTCTACTTGAAAATGGTCTCTCACTCTTCCAGACATCCTTCCTCTCTGTGGTTGTATAACAGTGTCTAAAATCACTGACTGGATTGCCAGTGGATATTACCTACAGCAGCTATGTTGCCCGAGAGCTTGGTCCCCCTGAAGCATTCCTGATGGAACCATCCTTTGACTTGAATAAGGAGCTTGGCATGTTAAGGGGGAAGAAGGGACACACTTATTTTAGTTTGGCAAATGGGAATGCAGGAACTAAGGGGAGCCTGTGATAACACTATTTTGAGGCAAAGAATGGGGATTCTGGATCAGATGCCTACTAAGGAGAAATAATTCTTTTTTAAAAAATATATTTTTATTGATTTCAGAGAAGAAGGGAGAGGGAAATAGAAACATCAATGATGAGAGAGAATCATTGATTGGCTGCCTGCTGCACGCCCCCTACTAGGGATTGAGCCCGCAACCCAGGCATGTGCCCTTGACTGGAATCGAACCTCGGACCCTTCAGTCTGCAAGCTGACACTCTATCCACTGAGCCAAACCATCTAGGGCAGGAGAGATATTTTGATTAAAATGTTAGCTAGAGAAAGGAACACAGATAGCTTTTTGTGTTGATTGGAATGAGGGATGTCCTAGAAAGGACTGCAGGGGCCTGGGAGAGAGGACAGTAGGCCTGAATCTGGGGCCAGCTCTGCTGATAGGAGAAAGCTTGGCTGTGCAGGGGAGAGGAAAAGGAAAGGACACCTGGTAGGTTAGGACATGTGTGAAAGGGCCGTGACAAAAACCAAACCAAACCAGGAGTACATTTGTTTTTATGCCTATTGTTTTTGATGTTTCTTTCAAAGTGTAACTTACCTTAAAATAGAGACTGGCAGTCAGACTTTAACAAGTTATGGGAGATTTTTCATACTTTCCATTTAACCGTGTCTGCGCTCCAACCTTTATCGTAGCTAAAGCATCATCACCATGTCCATCATCATCTACTAGTGTTGATGAAATATACAACCAGAGTCTCTGTGCTTTTGAGAAGTCTTTAATTAAGATTTGCTTTTGTTTTTCCAGGTAGCCCAGCCCTGACCCATAGGAATCTGACTTCCGCCAGTCTGAATGACATTTCTGATAAACCTGAGAAGGACCAGGTAAGCAAAGAATTCTTGCTCCTTTGAAATGTAAGACTAAATGAATATCTAGACGATGCTAGGAAAAGATTAGAAATGATAGTTCCCTGACTGAAAGGAACCAATATGTGTAGATGAGGTTTTTGTACTTTTTCTGAGGGAAGAGGAGGCTGTATGTGAAAGAGATTTGGAGTTCAGAACCCAAGAATTAGAGTCTTGACTTCAGCCTTTATAGATGTAGTCTCTTGGGCAGTTTATTGTAACTATAGTTGTATTAGCTTTAAAATAGTAATAATAATCCCTATCTCAGGGTTATTGTGAGTATTAAATGAAACACTTTATGAAAAAGTGCATTGATAAAGAAAGAACTAAAATTCTGGCAATTGTTCACTCTTGGGTATATTTTTGGCAAAGGTAGTGTAGTTTTGTTAGCTGAAGATTTGTCTATTAAAATACATAGTAGGTAGACTATTTGAAATGTAGAGCAATTAGGGTTTGAGTCTCAATTTTCTTTCTTTTTAAAAAAATATGGTAGAAACTGGGCCATTTTCCAGTTGGGAGAATATCTGGGGATAATAGAAAATGGTGAGCAGATACAATTTTGCATTGTGCAATAAAAACCAAAACCAGTTGTGTGGACTAAGTGGGTGAAATTTTTACCTGAATAAATAAATCTGAATTGTACATTTCTTCTTTATGAGGATGCTTCTCTTTAACAACATTTGTAAAAAGTACAGGGAAGATGAAATTCATGTTCTTTCTCGTGAAATAGCATTTGGATTCTTCCTTCTTCTCACCAGTAGCCCCCTAACAGGGCCATTATCATCTTAGACTGTGTTGCTAGAAAAGCCTTTGGAGCTAATTCCTTGTCTCCATTTTCTCACAATTTAACACTTTGTAAAATATTGCCCTTCCATTTCTCCCTTGGATTAAAAGCTTTTAATGGCTTCCTATAAAGTTAAGTTCAGAATTGCCTGTATGACTTTTAAGATGCTCTGAAATCTGATGTTATCTTTCTCATCTTAATTTATTTTTGTTCCCTAGAAGAGGAATGTTTTGCTTTGGCCAGGCCTAATTTCCTCCCTCTTTACATTGAGATTAATTTTTGACTCCTAGTTCTACTCCCCCTTGAAATGCTAATGTGGATAGCCCTCCTCCCCTCCCTTTCCTGCCTCTTGAAATGATGAGGAGAAGATCATTAAATATGGAATACAGCAGCAGAAAAGGGAAAACTCAGTCCACTAGGACTTATTGAGAATTTCCCTCAACACTATTTCGCACATCTTGGTTCCATTCAGTATTTATCAAACAACATCTATATATATAAAAGCCTAACATGCTAAGTGTCTGACCATTTGGTAGACCACTCGACCAGTGGCTATGATGGGCACTGACCACCAGGGGGTAGATGCTCCGACTGGTAGGTTAGCTTGCTGCTAGGGTCCAGCTGATCAGGACTGGGTGAGACGGGTCAGACACGCCCTGGAGCCAACCTTCCACGGTCCGTCCCCAGCCTCTAAAATATTTTTTTCTAATTAATTTCTTTTCAGTGTGCACGAATTTGTGCACCAGGCCTCTATTTTTAAAATAATAGTTAATATTTATTGAGCATTTATTATTGGCCAGGCCCTAAGCTAAGAATTTATGCATGCCCATAACATGTGGTTGGTACAAATGAGGAAATTTAGGCTTAAAAAGATTAAATACATTGTCCTAAATGGTGATTTTCACTAAAGAAGCAACAGGGAGTCTTAGAAAAGACCACTTAAGGAATGCTCCCTAGAAAAGAACTTGGTTAAATAAAATGTGGGTGTCAGGGGCTCAATAGCCATGGTTTACATTATAGACTTTTAAGGGCTATTAAGTTGAAAAGAAAAAAAAAATAGAACTATGGGGAACCAACATAGATCCACAGTTTTTACATGTTATATGTGATTGTTTTCTTTTTACAAGTATATCAGATATTAATTCAATAGCATCAACTTGTTCTGGCTCTTGATTTTGATTGTTGTTCATACTGTATGGCAATAAAAGTGGAGAAGCCCTAAATCTATTTCTGATTCCGTGGGGAAACTGAGAGGAACAGTAGTAGATTAGCTACATGATTGTGATCCAGGTATGAGATGGTGATTGATAAGAACTGTGGTACCTTCATTCATTCATTCCTTTAACTAATATTTGATTATACAATTATGCTATGCCAGCCTCTATGTAAGGTATCAAGCAACACTAATTATGAGGTTTGCCGGGGGTCTTGATTCTAGATGAGGCAGAGTTAGGAATATCTGGTTGACATACTCTTTGAGGAAGGCTTCCTTTATTCGGGACAGTTCTTCTTTGGCCAGGAATTTGTCAATAAGCAGCTGATAAATGCTGAGAGAAATTTCTTACCTTCTTGAGTCTCTTCATATCTGGGCATGTGCAGAAGAAATCCAATGGTTTCGGAGGTGTCCTGCACAAGATTTTGTATTAGAAGAAATAGGCTGGACATTATGTTCCCGGGGTGTTGATTTTACTATAAAACCTGTGTGATGTTGTCCTTGAAACCAGAATCTTTGCTGACTATCACTAGCATCTCATATTTATGAAGATTCAGAGTAAGATGAATCCAGGGAGATTAAATTCAGGGGTTTAGTTCTTTTTGTTTTCAAAGCCTGGAAATGAGGTTGATGAGGATATCATTATAAGAGCAACTATCCGTCTCCATTTATCTAATATACTAGTAACAACTATACTAATGCAATGAGCCCTTTATCCTCCCCCCAAAGAGGAAGAAGCTCTGTTCTTTGCTTCCCACGAAAGGATTTGAAGAGAAGCTTTGTGACCGACCCATGACCTGTCTATGACCCAAGGTAGAGTAGGAATTCAAGCTATAGTTCCAGTTTCTATTACCACTATTTCAGTAACTTGAAATACAAAGGTGCTAAGAAGAAAATGGGCTTGCAAAGAAGACGAAGCTATGGCAAAAAAAACACAACAGCACAACAATCCTGGGCTTTTATTATTTTGAACCTGCTTTTTTTCCTCTCTCTTTGGGTAGGAAAAAAGGTTGCCAGGCTCAAATTTGTTTTGAAAAAGCTTTTATAATTAATTAGCCAGTGTCCTGGAAATGATCTTGGCAGTCAAGTCAAACTTGTTCTGTAGGCTTTTCCAAGTTGGCCCCAAAAACTTTCATCCCACTGGAACTAAAGTTTCTGATTGACTGATTGTTCTGCCTGGATACCATTTGAACAGTTGCGATGGTGCCTCCCAACTTCCTGGAGCTATGTGACTTCTCAGTAGCACAAGAAATGGGTTTAACGGTCAGAGTTATGAACAGGAGCCGAATTTCTCATTCTGTCAGCTACATCGTGACAGAATTTGAGGGCATGTTTTTTATGAGATTCTGTTTTGGGAAAAACAGAAGAAACAAATCTGTGGACTGTACTTTTTCTCTCTGGCTCTGCCAAGCCTGTATGCTGATGATTTCAGTAGCGCTGCCCTGCAGAGAAATAGCTTAAAATAGTTAACGGCAGAAGAAGACCATAGCCAGAATTTAGGTGATTCAATGCTTCAGCAATATTCCAACTTGGATGTTATATTTATTAAGCAGAAAAACACCTGGGAGAAGTAGATTTAAAAAATACATCTGGAACTCATCTACTTGTAAATCAACCTAAATAATATCTTCTATTTTGTTGCTATGGACAATTTTTTCTCCCATTATCCAATTATCTTCCCCAATTACCTTATATTGATTATTTTTTCTTTCCCCTTATATTCGTTCTCTGTTCTTTTAAAAGCATACAAGTGCCTGGCTGGTGTGGCTCAGTGATTGAGTGTGGGCCTATGAACCAGGCAGTCAGGGTTCAATTCTCAATCAGGGCACATGCCCGGGTTACTGGCTTGATCCCCAGTAGGGGGCATGCAGGAGGCAGCCAATTAATGATTCTCATCACTGATGTTTCTATCTCTCTCTCCCTCATCCTTCCTCTCTGAAATCAATCAAAATATATTTAAAAAATGTACAAGTGTGGTGGGTGCTTATCAAACATAATGGGTTTCGTTCTCATTTTCATGTGGGTTTGGAATTAGCTGTGAGGATAAGAAAATCCTTCTCATCATGTTACTACTTAGCCTTAACTCTCTGGTGGAAGTGCTGTGCTCAGTGTACAGTGACTTTAAAAGGGCTTGACATTTCTTTTCCTGGGTTTATCAATAATGCAATAACACTTCACAATTACATGACCAACCTTAAGTGAAATTCCAGCCCACAGATTGCAGCAGATGTAGTAGTCGTAGAAATACCTCACAGATTCTCAGGGAGAGACTTGGGGCTCAGATCCTTGGAACTTCTTGTCTGGTTATCACTTCCATGATACTCATTACTTAGCTAGCTTTTCTGAGATCCTATCCATAGGTCTTCTGGTGGAATTTGGCCCAAGGTTAATTTCTAAAGTGTATTATAATCATGTTTAGCACTATCTATTGCCTGTTATCTTTAAATATACTTGGCTGTCTTGATTTCTATTTTTGAAGCCTTAGTCTTTTGCAGAAATAGAGCTGAATGTAAATATTTTGTCAGAGAGTAAGAGGATGAAACCATTAAGCCATGTATGAGATTTGAGACTGCTAAGCCACAAGTGCCTTAAAATGAAAATTAGAAACATATTGTGATTAAACAACCCCGAATCCTTTTCTGACACATACGTAATATAGGAGCAAGTCAGCTACATTCAGCTGAGATGACTTTTCATCGTTTTGAAGATTCCCATCCTAAGGTTCACATAAAGGTTCCTTTAACATGAATAGCTATTTTTATTTTTTTAAATGTATCTTTATTGTTGAAAGTATTACAGATGTCTCTTTTTTTCCCATTGACCCCCTTCACCCTACACCCCACAACCACCCCAGCCTTCACCACACTATTGTCTGTGTCCATGGGTTACGCATATATGCATGTAAGTTCTTTGGTAAATCTCTCCCCACCCACCTACCCACCTACCTTCACTCATATTCGTCAGTCTGTTCCATGCTTCCATGTCTCTGGATCTATTTTGTTCATCAGTTTGTTTTGTTCATTAGATTCCACATATAAGTGAGATCATGTGATACTTGTCTTTCTCTGACTGGCTTATTTTGCTTAGCATAATACTCTCCAGGTCCCTCCATGCTATCGCAAAGGGCAAGAGACACTTCTTTTTTATTAATAGCTATTTTAGTCACAGTGGTAGAAAAATGTAGCAGCACCTCCTTTTCTTTTTCATGGCTCAGCCAGAAAACCTTCTAACTCACACCGAGCACTGGCAGTCTCGCTCCGCTCCCCAGAGAAGGTGCAGTGGCGAAGAAAGGCTCGTGTTTTCCGAGGTTAGGATGCTTGTCGTTAGCATGTGTTCAGGGACCAGTGAAACACGGCTGTACCAGGAGGAATCACTTCCGTGAGGACAGGCGTGTTGTGAGGAGGAGGTGGTTACAGTCGTCAGATGCCTTCAGGCCCTATAGTTTTCATAACTGCAACGCGCTTCCTTGTGGTTCAGTGGCTACAGCTTTCCTTCGCCAGGCGTCCGCGGTGGGAACCGGTGTGGGCATTGCAATGATTATCTTTGGTGTCCCTTTCCAAGGGGATTGGCTTGTCACTTAGGTAATCAACAGAACTGATGGTTGTCATCATCTTTTCCCTTTCTATAAGAAATCTGACTTTATATAACTTCTCTCCCACCTGATACTCTCGCCCATATTCTCAAAGAATTGGCAATCAGTGGTTATTTGTAGTGTTTGAGACGCACCAGTATACTGATTTCAAGAACCCAAGTTCTTGAACCTATGTCCCAATTAAAGTTGGGTCAGCTGAATTTTCCCATTGTCATAATGCTATTCTTCTGGGAAAGCCATTTATCTGGATCAGAAGACTAGCATTTATTTAAAAACAGCTTGAAAATGAACCAGATAAGCCTGTCTGAAGTCAACTAAGTTCTATCTTGCATTTTCAGAAAGAAAAAGAGCAGTCTTTTGTAAACTTTAGCACAATGGTTTTAAGTAACTGTGATGGTGCAATAAATTGGAACTTCTAAATCACCCCATTTCTGTATGCTGCTTTGATTTAAACTTCTCCATTCATTCAAAAAATATGTTCTGTGCTAGAATGGGTTCCAGAGGTGAATGAGACAGGTAAATCTTTTGACTCATGGAGCTTTCCTGCTTTTGGGGGACAAATTGACAATAAACATCAAAACCATGTAAACAAATGAATAGGATACGTTTGCACAATGATAAGTGCTATCCTGAAAACACAGTAAGATAATGTGCAGAGGTACAGGAAAGCTGGTTTCGGGGTGTGTGTGTGTGTGTTGGGGGTAGGGGGTGGCTAGGCAGAGAGGAGAAGACCAGGGGATGAGGTTTCTATGCTGAGCAGAAAGCAAGAGGAAAGCCATGAGGCAGGAATGGTGTAGTCAGGACATAAGGGGGAGGAGAAGAAAGTCTCTGGAGAGGCTGCAGGAAGGTGGCAGGTGTGCAGAGGTAGTTTCTTAATGCATTTGCCATAGACGTCAAGACCTTGCTATCAAGCAAAGGAAGTTCTTCTGTTCCACGGAAGTATTGTAAGAAGGAAAAAGAGTTTCCTAGTTAAAATATTTTCCATGTATTATTGATTAGATTAAATTATTGATATTAATAAAATATTTTAATGCACTAATGTTAGACATAGGCCAATGAGAGTAGTGAGCTTGAGCTTTTAAGTGATTGCATCTATACCTCCAGTTCTCTTTTTTTGTATGTTTGTTTTGTTAATCCTCACCCAAGGATATTTTTTCCATTGATTTTCAGGAAGAGTAGAAGGGAGGGGGAGAGTCAGGGAGAGACACACATCGACTGGTTGCCTTCTGCATGTGCCCCCACCAGGGCTGGGGATTGAGCCTGCAACTGAGGTACATGCCTCTGACTGGAATCAAACCTGGGAGCATGCAGTCTGAGAGCCAACACTCTGCCCATTGAGCCAAACCGGCTAGGGCTCTCCAGTTCTCTTGAGGTTACTGTTGGCTGATATCAGGCGTGATCTGGGTAAAACACATGACTCATGAAACCTTCACTATGGGCCTCTCTGAGGAGCAGTGACAAGCATCTTTCTTCATTGTTTAGAAAGGGGCATTGGGGGTGTAGGAGGAGGACAGAGCAGCTGAGGTGGGTCCTGACCACATTCTTACCAGTCCTGCGAAAGAATTGAACTCCAGGAGCACTGCAGGACAATCAATTCAACATTTAATAAATGGCGTGGCAGGTTTTAATAAAAGGATTGGCACTCCCCCCCCCCTTTTTTTAATAGGTAGCATTCTGGCATATTCCTATACCATGACTATACTTAGAATACAGGGAGGGGCAAAAGTAGGTTTTCAGTTATGAGTATGTGAAACACAAAGTTTATCCTTATATTATTATTTATTAATTATTGTATTATTGTTCATACAAACCACTGTAAGCCTACTTTTACCCCACCCTGTATAATGCAGAGTAGCAGAATTCCATCAACATTTATCTTTTTTAAAATTAATTAACTTTTTATTGTTGACAGTATTACAGATGCCCCTGCCTTGCCCTTCTCCACCCAGCCCCCACCCCATCCCAGGCCTTCACCACATTACTGTGTCCATGGGTTATGTATATATGTATCATCAATGTTTATCGGTGGTGGATGTCTACACTCAGGTCATATGTTACCTACTCTGGGCGAGAACTCATTAAAAAAACAAACTTTCTCCCCTTGGGAAGTAGCAAATTGTTACACAACCAGAAAGTAGCAATATCTTATGATGAACATTCTAAGGGCATGGTTTAAAAACCTTTATAACAAGAGTTATAAATATAGCCCTAGCTGGTTTGGCTCAGTGGATAGAGCGTCGGCCTGTGGACTGAAGGGTCCCAGGTTCGATTCTGGTCAAGGACATGTACCTTGGTTGTGGGCACATCCCCAGTAGGGGGTGTGCAGGAGGCAGCTGATGGATGTTTCTCTCTCATCGATGTTTCTAATTCTCTATCCCTCTCCTTTCCTCTCTGTAAAAAATCGATAAAAATATATATATTTTTTTGTATAACTCTTTCAAAAAAGAGTTATAAATATAGACCTGGATTACCTACTATTGCAACGATTTTCAACCTTTTTCATTTTCTGGCATACATAAACTAATTACTAAAGTTCTGTGGCATACCCAAAACATATATATATATATATATATAATTTTTTTGCTGCTATGACAAAAATAGGTATAATTTTGATTCATTCACACTGGACGGCTATTGTTAGGTTGTCCTTTTTTTTTTAATTTTGACAAACTAAGGGAAAAGAGGTCAGTGCCCCTGACTAAATAGTCAGGCATTGCATATTTTAAAAATTCTTGCGGCACACCGGTTGAAAATCATTGTAACGTTAATATCTATGATATTTTTTAAAACTTTAGCTCTTTCTGATTCAAAAGTATACAAAATTGCTACAGAAATTCAAACAAAGCAAAAATGAATAACATAGAAGGTGAGATTCTCACCTTCAAAATAACCACTAACAGTTTGATGTAGTTTTCTACACATAAATATTTGCATATTTATTTATATAAAATAAAAATAGCATAATATTGTTCTGCAAAAGAAACCAAACAGAATGTCACGAATATCTATATTCGTCTTCTTAAAGGCTATATAGCATATATGAATTATTTTACTTAAATGATCTTTTAATAGATATTTGATTACTTTCATTTCTCCGCTGTTAAAAACAGACCTTTAAGAAATATTCTTATTGTAATTTTTTTGCATTTCTTCATGAGTATTTTCTGGAGGAGAAATTTTTAAAACTTGTTTTTTAATTGAAATTATGAGGGTGACATTGGTTAATACAATTATATAGGTTTCAGGTGTACCATTGTATAATACATCATCTGTATATTACACCTTGTTGCTGGGTCACTGTGAATTGCCAATTACTTTCCCAAAAGACCATACCAATTTATGTCCTAGATATTTTAAACACTTGAATAAATCCTCCGCCACTGTTTGCCAGTCAGATTTGAGTTTCTCCTTTATTTCACTCCACTGAAAGCTTAGCAACGCAAAGTGAAAAGAATCTCAGTCCCTAACACCTGCCTCCCAGCTTGCTCTGGGGGCTTTTTCAGCTTAAAATTTTGAGGTTCACACCTGGTTTACTCTCCTGGCCCAGCTGGATCACTGAGCTGGCTAATCCGCCATGTTCTGAGGCAAGGAGGTGAACAGTGCAGGCAGGAGACTTGGCCACCTGTATGTCTCTTATTGCTTCTGCTGGAGGTGCTGCTGTTCCCAACTCTGAGAGAAATCCTTCAGGCTTTGTGGGAATTTCCTTGGCAACCAAAAATGGCTTCATCTCAAGAGCCCTTCTTGGTGGTCAGAATTTGGAACAAAAAGAAAAATTGTAAAAAGAGCTGGACAAGTGTTCTCTTTGAAGCACTACTCAGCACATTTGCAGCTTGGCTTTGCATCTCCTTCCTCCTGGCTCTCCCACCCCCAAGAGAATTTTGAGTGAACTTACCCGATTATGAAGTTTGTTAAAGGAAAAGTTTATACCTATGTGGAATGCTTTATTAGGAGCTTTGAAGGAGTGTTGTCAACTGGAATGACTGATAAAAAAGATCAGTGAACCATTCCTTGCAAGTTGGGTAGTATTTGCAGATTTTACTGCTTCCTTATTTCCCTCTCAACAGGGCATCTCAGCAGAGTAGCTTGATGAAAAGGCCATGCCATGGGAGGAAGCTTCTCTTGCTCTTCTTCAGAAAGGGAAGGGCTTCCCACTGTTCCCAGCTCACTTGTGTGATTGGTTTATTTGCCTCAGCAGAATCTTATGACCTTATCAATCACTAGCAGAGCTTCCTGGTTCTCTGCGTGTCACCACCAATGGTCTGGTTTCACTCCCTAGAACTGAACTGAACAGAAAACAACCAGGCTTCCTTTTTCTCTGCTGCCATGTTAAAAGGGTAGCAGTAATTCTTTTTTACAATCTGAAAGCCGTAGTTAAATCATACCAAGCTGACACTGCTGCCTAATCAGTGTTCTATGCATGTACATATAGGAAGATAGAAAATAACTGAGTCACTGTATTGGGATTCATTGTAATAGCTTTGAACTTCAAATTTAGCTGCACTCTCGATCATTCAGTGGCTCCACCTGATAGTATTGAGTCTATTTGTCTATAAAGAATAAGATTGGACACTTATTCACACTAATGCTTTGGTTGGTATTGTCATCCCTATTTTACATATTGGTAAACTTAAGAAAGAAAAAAAATAATTTCCCCAAAGCTTAATAGTATCTAAGTGGTAGAGCTTCATATGACACGAGCCTGTGAGTTCTGCCTATTTGTATTATGGTCTTTTTCAGGTCCTAAGCCCTAGGTGTCCAGTTGATAGTTACTAGCCTTTGGTTTGTCTTTGAGGCACACATCATTCTGAATAGGCTAACCACCAGAATTACTGTTAAATAAACCAACAATTTAATAACTTCTTAAGGGTCTTATGGTGATTGGATGTTTCTGCTGCCACAGTGATTAAGACTCCATGAATCAATTGTGTGTTGTGTGCCCATACACTGGGTGGTGGTGGTGGAGGTCAATGAGAAGAGGTTGATATATATAATATATATGATCTCAGATTGTGAGTTTATAGACCAAATAAACTGTATGATACAGTAAATTGCAGCAGTTCAATGAAAGACAAGCCAAATGTGTGGGTGGAATCATCAATCAAAGAGAAACGAGGGCCCTGGATGGTGTGGCTCAGTTGGTTAGACAAGCATCATCCTGTGCACAAAAGGTGGCAGGTTAGATTCCCGTCAGGGCACATACCCAATTTCGGTTCAGTCCCCAGTCAGGGTGCATACTGAGGGCAATCGATTGATGTTTCTCTCTCACATCAATGTTTCTCTTTCTCCCTCTCCCTTCCTCTCTCCTACAATCAATGAAAAACATATCCTCTGATGAGGATTAAAAAAAAAACTAGAGGAAAAAAAAAAGAGAAGTGAGGGACTTTAGAAGCATCTTTCTATTTTAGAGAACATAAGTAGCAGAGGATAAGAGTTTTAACCAAGTATAACATTCTTCCTTGTAGAAAGAGTTAAGTAAGAATTGTGAAAAATAAACTGGAATGTAACTATCTATAGATTAACAATATACAATGTGAGTGATTTGGTTTATCCAATAAATAGAAAATACTGTGACTTTTAAAAATCTTTGAATAATGGGCCAAGAATCCCCCATATTTGATGAAAGATAACAAGGTTTCAATGTTAACTTATTTTTGTAGTTAGAGTTACCTATAGAATTAGCAAAAGTGGATTAGATTAGTTAAATGGTTGACCTGTCCATGGACCACGGTAGATACTTACTTGATTTACAAATTCTTACTTGTGCTTCACTGAAACATTTTATGGTTCCTAACTTTCAGGCTGTTCAGTATTTATTTTCAATATAAATATATATTCACGTCTAGATTACTATGTCTGATAGATGCACAACATTATAATCTTTATATTTTTTTCTGATAAGACGAAAAAGCAATTACTATTAAACTTTTTTCATTAAGCTGATCACAAGATAGCATTGAAGCTATAAATGAGCATATTAAAGTTTAACTCCTCTGAACCTCAGTTTCCTGATTCATAATATAGCTTTATAATTCATTTAAAAATTATCTTTATTGTTGAAAGGTAAATTACATATCTCCCCCCTTTTTTCTACCATTGACTCCCTCCACCCTGCTCCCATCCCCCTTACCCCAGGCCTTCACCACACTATTGTCTGTGTCCATGGGTTATGCATCTAAGTTCTTTGGTTAGTCTCTTCCTGCTCACCTCCTTACCTTTGAGATTCCTCAGTCTGCTCCATGCTATGCCTTCTCCACAGGGTGGTTGTGTGGAAAGGAATGTGCTTAATATACTTTAAATTATTATACGAATTATCGTTCTCATTTTCATTATTTAAATGTGCCACTGCTTTTAATTGTTGGTTTTGTTTTGCTTGAAGATTAGGTAGGATGGAAGTCAATTCCATGTTAGATTTTATTCCTTAAATATCCATTGTTATCTTGGCTCTTTGGGGTTTCATGCTCTTAGCTTCTATATTTCACTGCTCTACCTGTGCTCCAGTGAAATATGTCTGACTGTCCTTCCATGAGTATTGTTACTGCATGCATATTTCCACTGGACCCCAGAGTCCCTTTTCCAAGGCCTCCCTTTCCTTCAAGACCTATGTCAAGGGCTCCTTTTTCCTTACTTGCATCCTTGAACATTCTGGCTCATGTTAATCACTCCTGCCTCAAATTTCTACCACCACCTAGCACTTACTATTTGTCACTTCACAGGGACTCACTTCTTTGCTATTGTTTTTTGGTGTTTCATCTTCTTTATTCGGTGGGGATGGAGAGACAGAGGAGGAGGAGGCAGAAGCAGGAGTCTCTTAAGTTAGTTTCTGAGAGTAACGATGATAATGACTAATTGAGGAGAATCAGCTTGTACTTATTCTATCTCTCAGAACTTTGTTTTTACCAGTAAAGGCTAAGAAAATGACTATGACTATGAGAGTTTCTCAGAGAAAGTTAATTTCACAAAGTATTGTAATTGTCTTATCTTTTCATTCTGGTAACTTCTTAGCATGATCACTGACAGAGTGTTTTGTTAGGTTAACCAGTTGGTTGAAGTACATCTCATACATTTAATTTTTTTTCACCTAGAACAATCATGTAAATGTTAACATTTCAAATATAGTTTGCTCTTTCACTTTTAAAATCCATTTGCACATTTTTATTACAATGAAAGTTCAATGAACATAGTTAACTGGCTGACTGACATAGTTTAAACAAATACCAAATCTTTTTTTTTTCCTTCATTTAAAACAAAGTGTAGTGTGTCACAAGGACATATTGGAAAAGCCAACTGTCAGCACAGAAAGATGTTCTATTGCAAGATGACATGGTATTGTTAAGTTTTCCCAAGCATGGCACATTTCAAATCATGCACTACCCAACATTCTACTTTTAGACATGAGCCACTTCATTTTGTATGACATGAGATAGTGTGAAATTATGGTTAAGGCAGATCAAACCCGGGAAGGATTTATCATTGAACTAGAGGCCCGGTGTACGAAATTCATGCACTGGTAGGGGGGCGTCCCTCAGTCTGGCCTTCACCCTCTCACAGTTCGGGACCCCTCAGGGGATGTCCGCCTGTGGGCTTAGGCCTGATCCCTCTCACTATCCAGGATCCCTTGCTCCTTACTGCCCGCCTGCTTGCTCCTTACCACTCAGCTCACTGCTTCTTAGTGCTGCTGCTGAGGTGCGAGAGGCTCCCGCCACTGCGGCTGCGCTCACCAGCCTTGAGCCTGGCTTCTGGCTGAGCAGCGCTCCCCCTGTGGGAGCGCACTGACCACCAGGGGGCAGCTCCTGCATTAGCATCTGGCCCCTGGTGGTCAGTGTGCATCATAGTGATTGGTCGTTCTGGCCATTCCACCTTAACAATCGCTTAGGTTTTTATTATATAGACTAGAGGCCCGTTGCAGGAGGATTCCTGCAAGAATAGGGCTTTGCTCCCATCTCTGCGGCTCCTACGCCACCCTTCTCTGTGGCTCCTACCCCACCTGTCTCTGCGGCTCCTACTCCGCCCATCTCCGCTACCTCAGCTCCGTTGCTTGGCTTCCTTCTATAGTGTCTTCAGTCTTCACTCCCAGCCGGTATATGCAAATTAGCCACCATCTTTGTTGGCGGTTAATTTGCATATCGTGCTGATTAGCCAATGGGAGGCGTAGCGAAGGTATGGTCAATTACCATGTTTGTCTATTATTAGATAGGATGGGATACATTATAGAATTTACTAGTGCTATACATTATTGTAACTCTTTTTCATGTCACATTTTTCATATAGTTTAGATCTAAGGACTGCATTATGATAAAGATCCAAGTATGTTATTGAAAATAAAAAAGAACAAGTCAAGTTGAAATCCAACTATGTTTCAGAAAAACCTTTTGGTCAGAGCTGAAAGAATTTTATCTCTTCTCATAGTGTCTTTGACTGCATTACTCATTGTTTCTCAAATGAAAGGTGTTTCAATATCAGCTTATTTGTGATACTGAGAAATAAATGAGGGGAATTCCAGAAATTTCAATAAGTTACCTTTACATTGCATGAAGAAAAACTAAGTGCATGATTTATTGCCTTGTTGAATTATGATCTCTGAGAAGGCATCCTCAGACACTACATTCTGGAAGGAAAATCTTTGTTTAGAAAAATAACAATTGCCACAACTACTTAAAATAGTTGTGAAACTCTTTTTCAGAGTGAGGACTTCTCAAGGAGTAGTTTTTTCATCAGGACATTATGCAAACATCTGTAAAAATGTGTCATGGAGGGATTTTCTTGGGCTGATGGCCACGTTGTTTCTATGTCTACATGTCTTTGTGGAACTCTCTGAATGAAGTGCTAAGGGAATGAAGTGCAGTTAGTTGTTTTGAAAGACCTGGATTCATGTCACATTTAGGTTTCCAGTTATATTTGTAAACATTCTCTATAGTTTTTCATTTTTAAAAGGTGTGTTGATGTAGCACAACATGCAGGTTTTATTAAAATGAAAAACCAGAATAAATGAAAATAAAAAACTTTTACTCTAATGCAAGCGTGGGGAATGTCCAGCCCACAGTCCTTATAAGGCTGACAAAATCATTTGGTCTGGCCCTGGCAAGGCATTAGGGGTTAGTTAATTAAATGTTTGACCAAATATAGCAGGCTTATTTTTAAATTGATAATTTTGTATGGCACTCAAGTGATGTTATAAATATCCAAATGGCCTTGGCAGAAAAATGGTTCCCCACCCCTGCCTAATGCTATTCTAGGGACTTCATGCTTCTAATGCTTATATATTCTGTGCCTTCATGGTCTGAACAATGCTATGGGATACATTGCCTTCCTTTTAGCTGTGCCTTCTTGATCTAAATTCTTACCTTGGAATACCTCAGTGTGGAAAGAATAAGATAGGAGATTTAAATAAAAGGAATAAAAATGTAGTGTCCTTTCAGAGTTTTCTGGATAATAGGAAATGTGTTTTGCTCAATGTAGAAGAAAAGCCTGGGTTTTTAACACTAGAGATGTTGGTTCAAATCCTAGCTTCCTTCCCTACCAGCTGAGTTACCTTGTGCAGGTACTTAATGTCTCTGAGCCTTAAAAAAAGTGGGTAAAAACTTATATTTCATGTTCTTATGAAAATAAAAAGAGATAATGTGTGTACAGCAAGCACAAATTAATTAGTGTTTTAAAAATATTACTTTCCTCTCCCCACCCTGTTCTCCTGCCTTCTTGTGAATAGAGAAACAGGATAAACTATGAGACAAAATAGGGGAAAATGAAACAAGTAAAATAAGTGAGGCAATATATATATATATATATTTAATTTTTGGAGTGGTTCAAGAAAAAGCAAATTAGAATACTGGGGTATTTTAAAATTTTTATCAGAATAGATCTTAATTTAGAATGATTTTATATTAAATTGTTTCCTAGGCATATACATGTAAAATTTTGTAGTGGTGTTTTCTCTTTCCCTTCCTCTCATCTGAAAGTAATAAGCCACTAGCCAGTCTATAGTAGTACAGTAAGAATTACTTTTACCTTCATATAAACCATTATAATTGATATTTTATATATTTTTAAATTTAAAAAGTTTTTTTTTCATACAACTATGATTTTTAAACCTGAGAGTGTGGAAAGCAAGTAAAGCACTGTGAGAGTATACAGATCATGTAAGACAGGCTCTGCACTGGATTGTAGAGAGGTTGTTGCTCACAGCTTAACATTGTTTGGTGGTCACCACTGCCTTTGCAATGAGCCCAGAATCCTTAGTATGGCCCCCAGAGCCCTTCGTTATCCCGCCTCTCTCCCTTGCTGACTACTGTGATGACACAGTGTTCTCTCAGGTACAGTAGTGTGGCAGTCTCCTCCGCTACCTTGGGCCCTTTGCACATGCTGTTCCCTCTGACTGAAATTCTCTCTCTGCCCAGGCAACTGGAGTTCACCCATTATTTCTCAGTTAATGTCACTTCTTCAGGGAAGTTTCCTGTGACTCTTCTGTTTAGGCTAGAGTCTGTTTTGATAGGCTCTCTTTGCACATTATGCTTTTCTATCATGGCACCTACTACAGCTATCTATATATATAAAAGCCAAGTGACTGGAAAAACGGAATGACCAGAATGACTGGTCACTATGACTGTACACTGAAGCAGCCAACTGGCCTGATCAGGACCCCGACTGGTCCCCCTCAAACTGCCTGCAGGCCCTCCCCTAACAGCCCTGCCCCAGATCAGGCCCCTCCCATCAGGGGTGGGGCTAGCCAACCTCTCTCGGCCCTCCCCCTCCTGGTCCTGCCCCAATTGGGCCATGATGGGGGGCGGGGCTGGCGGCCAACCTCCTGCGGCCCCTTCTCCCCCACTGGCCTGGTTCCAATCGGCCCTGATCAGGGCGGGCCGGTTAGACCCCACCCATGCACCAATTTGTGTACCAGGCCTCTAGTCATCAAATAAATGCCTATTTTTAATTTTTGGTAAACATGTTTGTCTTCACCAATAGACCATTTGCTTCAAAATTGAAGAGATGATGTCTGGCAAACTGCTGCTCATGGATCATAGCCTGCCAGAAGTCTGCTTTTGTAAGGCTGGCAAGCTAAGAATGGTTACAGTTTTAAAGAGTTGTTAAAAAAAAAAAAAGAATATGTGACAGAAACTGTATGTTGCCTGTAAAGCCTAATTTAACCTTTAAAAAAAAAAAAAGGTTGCTGACCTATGATCTAAGTCATTGCTACATGTGTTGAGTAAATGGACATAAGTGTATTTATATATCACTTTATTTGCATGAGCAGGACACTTGATTATAGTAAGGTATCCATGATGATGTTGTTATAAGCACTTGGATGAACTGAGGGCTGTGTGACCATCACAGGATTCTTAGCTAGAAAATAATTGTATTCAAAGTGTGTGGGTTAATGACCAATGTAAATGTGGAAGGAGTTTTTAATGTCACTTTTTAGCTTGTACTGCCCAGCTGAGCAGATTTATTAGCAATTTGGATTGAGCCACAATGCATGCTTATCAGATTCTCAGCAGACATAAATTGGACAAGGTTAGCCATCTAAATTTTAAATGATAGAATCATGATGGAGAATGATCTTGACAGGCTGAAACCACACAGACTTTAACAAGAATAAATGTAAGCTATTTACGCTCAAACCATGATGTAAATAATGTGAAATTCCTACTTTATTTGGGCATAATGACTCATCAGGTTTAGACTTTTGAAAGGTGCCCATTATTCGTAAACAGTTGAGGGCTTACAGTTATGGTAACTTCAAACCATGATGTAAATAATGTGAAATTCCTTCTTTATTTGGGCATAAAGTTTATGACTCATCAGATTTAGACTTTTGAAAGGTGCCCGTTATTCGTAAACAGTTGAGGGCTTACAGTTATGGTAACTACAATGGTGAGATGGTTCCCTTTGGTGAAAGAATAGCTTCACTGTCTGTTGCTCTAGACCAGCCGTGGGCAAACTACGGCCTGCGGGCCAGATGTGGCCCGTTTGAAATGAATAAAACTAAAAAAAAAAAATATTTGGGCATAATGACTCATCAGGTTTAGACTTTTGAAAGGTGCCCATTATTCGTAAACAGTTGAGGGCTTACAGTTATGGTAACTACAATGGTGAGATGGTTCCCTTTGGTGAAAGAATAGCTTCACTGTCTGTTGCTCTAGACAGTGAATAGCAGGTCATGTTTTATGGAGGCAGTTTTTATTCTAACATAAGGGTGAGTTAGATAGGAAATAGAGCAGTATTGCTAGCTTACTTAAGCATTGAATTCCTTTGCAGTAAACTTTATTAGGGATCAGCATACCGTTTCTGCCTTTCAGAGCTTCTGATGACAGACTGTGAGACAAATCAGTAAATAATGTAGGGTGGTGGGTGTCTTAGCCCAGAGAAGGGAGCATGAATCCTTCCAGGAGCTGGGTAGTGGACAGAGGTGACAGTGGATTAATTCTTGAATTAAATGCTTTTGTCTTTTTTAAAAAATAATTTAAAAATATGTTTTTATTGATTTTACTAGAGGCCTGGTGCACGAAATTCATGCACGGGTACAGCTTCTAAGCCTGCTGGCTCTCGAAGTATGAGGATCTGGCGTGGAGGGCAGGTCCCAGCTGACCTCTGGGCCCTAGGCAGCACCTGGGTCCCCAGGTCCTCGCATGCCCCCCTGGGCCTGAGTCAGGGCACCACGTGAAGATGCGGTGCGCACCCTAGTGGTCAGCGCATGTCATAGCGAACAGTTGAACTCCCAGTCGAATGACTGCCCGAGGAGACAATTTGCATATTAGGCTTTTATTATATAGGATTTTTAGAGAGAGAGAGATAGAAACATCAATGAGAAAAATCATTGATCGGAGCAGTATTGCTAGCTTACTTAAGAAGCATTGAATTCCTTTGCAGTAAACTTTACTAGGGATCAGCATACCGTTTCTGCCTTTCAGAGCTTCTGATGACAGACTGTGAGACAAATCAGTAAATAATGTAGGGTGGTGGGTGTCTTAGCCCAGAGAAGGGAGCATGAATCCTTCCAGGAGCTGGGTAGTGGACAGAGGTGACAGTGGATTAATTCTTGAATTAAATGCTTTTGTCTTTTTTAAAAATAATTTAAAAATATGTTTTTATTGATTTTACTAGAGGCCTGGTGCACGAAATTCGTGCACGGTTACAGCTTCTAAGCCTGCTGGCTCTCGAAGTGTGAGGATCTGGCGTGGAGGGCAGGTCCCAGCTGACCTCTGGGCCCTAGGCAGCACCTGGGTCCCCAGGTCCTCGAGCGCCCCCCTGGGCCTGAGTCACGGCGCACGAGTCCCCACATGAAGATGTGGTGCGCACCCTAGTGGTCAGCGCATGTCATAGCGAACAGTTGAACTGGTCAAATAGTGGATTAACTTGAATTAAATGCTTTTGTCTTTTTTAAAAATAATTTAAAAATATGTTTTTATTGATTTTACTAGAGGCCTGGTGCACGAAATTCGTGCACGGTTACAGCTTCTAAGCCTGCTGGCTCTCGAAGTGTGAGGATCTGGCGTGGAGGGCAGGTCCCAGCTGACCTCTGGGCCCTAGGCAGCACCTGGGTCCCCAGGTCCTCGAGCGCCCCCCTGGGCCTGAGTCACGGCGCACGAGTCCCCACATGAAGATGTGGTGCGCACCCTAGTGGTCAGCGCATGTCATAGCGAACAGTTGAACTGGTCAAATGACTGCCTGAGGAGACAATTTGCATATTAGGCTTTTATTATATAGGATTTTTAGAGAGAGAGAGATAGAAACATCAATGAGAAAAATCATTGATTGGCTGCCTCCTGCACAATGCCCCCCTACTGGGGATTTGAGCCCGTAATCTGGGCATGTGCCCTGATCAGGAATTGAACCAGTGACCTCTTGGTTCATGGGTCAATGCTCAACCACTGAGCAACACCAGCTGGGCAAATGATTCTGTCTTTTACTGTTACTTTCAAGAAGAAGCCAATGACTGTATGTTAGGAATATAGGGTGTTAGGAATATTAGGTCATTGGTGGGGTATTGGATTAGACAGTCTTTGAGTTCTTTTAAGATGTTCTAATTTGATGAATATCAAATGAATGGTACATGGGGATTCAACAATTCAAAGTTCAAAAAAGAGGTAGAACTTTGCACTGGGGTGTACCA
>NW_005370660.1:1085089-1086145 GCF_000412655.1 Myotis brandtii
TCACTAGCTGAGTATAGACAGAGACCCCCCAAAGCTAGTAACCTTTGAAAGTCCTAGCAAAGGTCAGGACTGTGCACCACCCAGTTAATTTAGATAATGGTAGCTGAAGCATCATCCCCACCTTAGTTCACTGAATTCCTTAGATACTTGTGTAGGTCCTTGTTGATTATTATTGATCAAATATTCTGCCTATTTCTGTAAATTGTCTACCTATGAGCTAATCCATGTGTCATTCAAACCACCTTAGCCTAGGGCTACCCCAAAACAAACCTCCTTACCCTAGGGCTACCCCAGATCAAATAAAAGGTTGGAGCGGCCTGAGCATCGGTGAAAGTCCTTCTGGACTTGCCCGCCTGGTCCCCCAATATTTCAAAATTATCTCGTGTCATTTTTCTCTCATTTGTGTGTGGCTCCTCTTTTCAGATACCGAACCCTACTCCACGCAGAACGTGGGGGAAAAACATACTCGACACACCACTTTCACTCAATGGCTTTTTAAAAATATTATTTTCATGGGTGATTTTTTAAAAGTGGTTTCTGTCTCAGTGGTGTGGGGGGAACAGAAGTAGAGAAGGGCTCTGAAGAGGGCCTCTGTCCTGCTGACACCAGTGCTGTAGGAGTGTGACCTTAAGGGAATATGGAGCTTCTCTGGGTCCCAAAAGAGCCAGAACTGACCCCACTAGGTCCCTTCTAGTTCTAGTATTCTGCAAGAATCATCTGGGGAGCATGTCCTTCGGGTGATAAGCATCTAGAGCAAGCATGCCAAACTCAAAGGCTAACACGGGCCAAATAAGGTTTAAGTTTATGTGGGCCGCAAAAAAACCAAAAGCTTCAATTTTCATAGAAACGTAGGTTTATTTCGATAGAGACATACTATAATAGAACAGTTTAATAAAAATAAAATAAATCTTAATAAATTTTTTTTCTTTAACATTAACTTACCAGACATTGAATAACTGCACAAATTAATACGTGTAATGCAAATAAGCCTATTTTTCTTGTTCTCCGAAAGCGAAATATTTCCTGTTGTGCACACCAAACAAGTCAGTCCAAGAC
>NW_005370660.1:1086179-1091659 GCF_000412655.1 Myotis brandtii
CTGCTGGTATTAGTGGAGCGTAATGGTGAGCCTGCACGTAAGGCACGTAAGGGAAATGAATGTAACACGATTATAGTAATCAGGCATTAGCGAATGTTGTAGTTCGTTATTAATAATTATGTATAACAGGATATTGTAAAAATGAAGTTACAAAATTTTTATTAAAACGTTTCTTACATACTATTATATTGGCTGGGCAGCAAAAATATTCATTATGGGCCCCCTGCGGCCTGCCGGTCGTGAGTTTGACATGCTTGATCTAGAGTAGAAGGGTGGTCTTTTCTTTCCCCATTGCAGTATTCTGTGTATCTCTTCCTTTAGTGCTTAGAATGTTCAAATTGCCCATTCCTTGGGCTACAAAAAACTTCCAGTATGAAATCTGTGTAAAGATCTTAACCGTAGAGATCAGCAGTGTTGGCCTTCATTGCGTATTGTTTCAGTTCAAATGCAGTGATCTTAAGCTTTCTCCATGTCAAGGATCCATTTGAGTTTGGAATGAAACGATGGATGCTTTCGCCAGAGAAAAGCACAATAGTTGTTCAGGCACACACACACAAATGCTTGTAATTGCAAAACGCCCATGAAGCCGCTGGGTCACCAAGTTCAGAACTGCTGCTCTGTTCTTTGAAAAGAGCCCTGCTTTTTCTCTTTTGTTCCAGGGGAGGGAACTGCAGGTGAGGTTGAGGACAGAAAAGTAGAAGGTGTGAAGCCTGAAGCACCAGCTCCAAGGGTCACATGGTGCCAAGGGCAGGGCTTTCCCCGGCTCGTGGGCTGATTTGGAGTGGAGCACATGGGGCGGTGGGTAGTATTTTCTCAGTTCCTGCACGAGAAAAGCGTTCTGTATTGGTGTTTGTCAAGCCCTTACCTTTCAACTCCCTTGGTTGCCTCGATTGCCGTAGATAATTCCACCCTCCCACCTCACTTCCCTTGAGCCTTTTGCTTTTAAAGAGTGGTCTTTGTACTTTATTAACAACCCTTTTGGGATGTGTGCCAAAGGGAATGCACACAAAACATTTCCCTTAAACTATAATTTTCTCTTTTAAGTCACTAACTCCGTGATGCTAATTTTTAGGGTTTTTATTGTTTGTTTTGTCTTCATGTGGTTGTTCCTTCTGCGGCCCCTTCTCCCAGTGGCAGCTGTAGAGTTTGGAGGAGAAAGAAGAAAGGAACCCTACGTTTAGGATCTTTCTTTTTGGGGTGGCAGGGGGAAGACTGTAAACAGATGCTGCTTTTTAGATATTAATAGGTAGGGTGAGGGTTAGAAGTAAAACATTTTCATCATGTTGTTTTTTTTTTTTTTGCTGCTGAAAACAGTCATTCAGAGACTTGGTATGTCATATGGGGGAATGCAGGTAAAATGGTGCCATTATTGCAAGGGATTATATTCATTTTACAGTATAGCTCCCCTGAGCTACCCATGCAGTCTATCTGAATATTTCTGTGACCATCTCAAGTTGAAACTCATGCATCTATATGCTTGGTAGAATTAACTTACCTAGAGAGATACTCTACTTGGATGAGTATACATTTATAAGTCTGCTATAAACTGAGGAAAGAGATTCCTATCTGTAATTCAAAGAATTGTATATCTGAACTAAATGTGGTGCCAATGTAACTTTATTCCTTTGAGAGAGAAACATTTTATTTTGCCACATCATCTGTTTTCTGTATATTCTAGAATTATATTAAAACTCTAACATGATAACAATCATTGTTACTGTTTATTGAATATTTACCATGCTATGTCAGATGCTATATTAGGAACTTTTTACATATTACCTGCAACATGTAAATGCACTATGATCAACCTGACTAGACTAAAGAGGCTAAATGCAGAAGGTAAGTAACTCTATGGTCTTCCTAGCAACTGTTGCTTAGGTTAAAATAGAGTGAAAACTCAGGGCACCGATATTTTTGATGCTCAGCCAAATTAGCACTGGCACATCTGTTATTCAGCAGTATCTGTGAAACTTTTGCTTTTGGTGTCAGGGAACACTGGGCATTTGAAGAAAGGCACTTTCAGTGTTGCTTGTATTTAGGCAGAGTGTAAGGATGCCATCGTACAGGTGTGGTCACATGGAAACCAGACATTTAACAAGTGTTTAGTGAACACTTATCACAAGGCGGTGCCTTTATAAGGCACTGGGGAAACAGAGTTGAATGATACATGCTTTCCTTTTATAGGATACTTAAGTACTTATCCTAATATATAAAAGGTACTTATCCTAATATATCAAAACCCTGGGTCTGTCACATCCACAATGATAGGAGGCTCGACCTAACATCTAGACTGCGCACGCAGCAGGCTCTGGTGGGTGGGGACTTGTGGCAGGCGAGATGGGGATGTGGGAGGCGGGGCTGGCACTCACACTCACTCACAACCGCACACACACACAGACACACACAGCACCCACCAGCTCACAGCCTTTTTTCCCTTTCTTTCCCTCCCTCCCAGCTGGTTCTTGGAGTCTCTCTCAGAATGAGGAAACAAAACAGACTGGGCCTGAAGAGGCCTGGATAGAAGGGAGGGCGGGCAGAGGGTGGAGCTGCCCCCAATGGTTCCACTGGGAAAGAGGAAGAGGGAGACTGGGAGGCAGGGAAGCCTGGAGGACTGCTGAGAAAAACAAAGAGAGACAGAGACTGGGCGAGATCAGGCTGGCAGGGGAGGGCATTTGGGGGCAACCAGGCCGGCAGGGGAGGTCAGTTGGGGGCAAGATCAGGTCGGCAGGGGAGGGCAACTAGGGGTGATCAGACAGGCAGAGGCAGTTGGGGGCGAGATTAGGCAGGCAGGGGAGAGCAGTTAGGGGCGATCAGGCAGGCAGGCAGAGGCAGTTGGGGCAATCAGGCAGGCAGGCAAAGAGGTTAGGGGTGATCAGGCAGGCAGGCAGAGGCAGTTAGGGATGATCAGGCAGGCAGGCAGGTGAGCAGTTAAGAGCCAGCGGTCCCAGATTGCGAGAGGGATGTCCAACCGCCAGTTTAGGCCCGCCACGGGGATTCCCACAGGGATTCCCCCAAGGGGTCCCCGATTGGAGAGGGTGAAGGCTAGGCTGAGGGAATCTCCCCCCCCCCCATGCATGAATTTGTGCACTGGGCCACTAGTAGTTTAATAAGAGTCATAGCCGAGTCAATCAATGAATGCATCATGATAACTATAAGCTCAGAGGGAAGGCTAAGGTGCTGTTGTAGCACAAAGTCAGGGTAAGTAGGGGGAGTCAGGGTCAGGCATATTCTCCCAGTAATTCTTGGCTAAAGTTTGGAGGTATAATCTGTAATTAGTATTAAAGTGGAATCTAGGTAGGTGGCATTTCCCACCAAGTAATTAATATTAATAAGTATTTCAAGTCTCTTTCCTTGATCCATAAAGCAGGTGACCCACCTTTACCTATGAGTTCATGACACAATGGTGAAAGAGGAAAAAGAACTTAAAAAAATATTACCTAACTCACCTGCCACTTAGAGTTTGCAGGTTCTTGATTTTCTTTAAATACTTTTTAAAGTGCTATTCTCTTTATTTTGGTTTTCTGCTTTCCCTGTTTCTCTGTCGTATTTTATTTTACGCAATTAAATACTGTTAAGTGCTTTAAAATATGGTCATTAAAAATTTTCAAGGTTATTTGTACAGAGCCCAAGCCAGTGTAGATGCTTAACATTGGGTTGTAGAAAAGCTTCAGAGATTTCAGGACAATGTCTTCTATACTTTGTAGGTAGTAAAATACATTCACAGCAATATCAGAGTCTCACAGTATAGTGAGGTAGACAGAGCATGAAAGGTTAGAATTTCCATCCTGGCTTTGTTAGTTAGCTGTATGAGTTTCATGAAGTTCCTTAACTTTTTGAACTCTTATCCATAAGATGGTTTAATAATGTATTTGTCATAAACTTACTGTAAGAATTCAAATAAGATAGTAAATGTGAAAGTATTTTAAAAACTGTAAATACTTGCCCTGGACGGGTTGCTCCATTGGTTTAAGTGTCTTCCTGATACACCAAGGTTGTGGGTTTGATACCAAGGTTGTGTGTTTGATCCCCGGTCAGGGCACATACAAGAAACAACCGATAAATGCATAAATAAGTGGAACAACAAATCGATGTTTCTCTCTCTCTCTCTCTCTCTCTCTCTCTCTCTCTCTCTCTCTCTCTCCATCACCATCTCCATCTCTATCTCTATCTCCATCTCCATCTCTATCTATTTTTCTTCCCTCCCTTCTCCTCTCCCTCCTTCTCTCCCTTTCTCTATCTCTACAACAAATAAATAAAATAAAATTTAAAAACTGTAAATAGCTATAAACAGTGACAGTATTATTTTTTAATGATATAAGACATGAGAAAATGTGACTAGAGATTTTGACAAGTTGCATTTTAAACTAGGTCAGTACTTGAAATTTCATTTTATTTAGGAAATCAGAACTGATGGATTGTACTTAATGTTATATTTAGTTTAATAGCTATTTGTAAATGTGCTACTTTGTAGAATCATTTGCATTTATGGTGGTAAGATGTCTATATTTGGAAGGAAAAATTAGAAAATCAAATGTTCACCCTCAGGGGACGGTTTTCATTTTGAATTTAAAGATGGAATATGTGAAAGTAGGAGAGAAATTGAAAAATAAAGACATGTAACCACCAAGCCTTTTGGCCTCTTATCTTATTAAATGATTTTGTTTGCACACTTTCATATTTTATGCACTCTGGAAATCTCAGAACTTATAAATGTTTGGTACTAATAGCATTATAAGTGATTGCCTCAATTTTGGATTCTGTGGGCAATCAAGCAATAGTTCCTCTTTTTAGGCCTGTTAGACATTGGGTTAATGGTTTTTAAATTTACCCATTGGAAATAATCTTCTAACTCACAACTTGGAGATAACCTACAGGGTAATCAGAACTCCATTAAAAACAAAACAAAAAATGTTTATAGTCACACCAAAAAATGCCCTATCCCACAAATTAGCTGGAGGGATGAGTAGAGAATATCCTTGTTGCCTGGTCGGTGTGGCTCAGTTGGTTGGGTGTTGTCCCATGCACCAAAAGATTGATGGTTGGATTCCCAGTCAGGGCCTTTGCCCAGGTTGCGGGCTGTCTCTGGTAGGGGGCATGCAGGAGGCAGCTGATCGATGTTCCACTCTCACATCATGTTTCTCTTTCTCCCTCTTCCTTCCTCCCTCTCTCTCAAAACCAATGAAAATATTTTAGACAAGGAATATCCTTATTTAACATAAAAGTTTTAAGATAATTCTTCTTACATGGTCTTGGAATAAAAGGCAATACTGGGTTAAGCTTATAAAACAGCAGTCCTTATCTTTTTTTTTAATATATTTTTTTATTGATTAAGATGATATCCTTATACATAAAAGTTTTAAGATAATTCTTCTTACATGGTCTTGGAATAAAAGGCAATACTGGGTTAAGCTTATAAAACAGCAGTAGTCCTCTTTTTTTTTAATATATTTTTTTATTGATTAAGATATTACATATGTGTC
>NW_005370660.1:1093607-1109062 GCF_000412655.1 Myotis brandtii
CGCGCCGGAGCCTCCGTACCTCTGCACTTTACTTTCGTAGCTCCTCTGAGTCTGTGTGCTCTTCTCTTTCCTTCTAGTTGTAGAATTTCCACTCAGCCAGCCTCCCTGTGGTTCTGGATGGATGACCGTTCGTCTTTTAGTTGTATTTTTGAAGTTGTTGTCGGAGGCAGCAATTTCCGGTGTTTTCCTATGCCGCCATCTTGGTCTCTCCCAGCAGTCCTTATCTTTTCCCTTCTGCCATTTCCTAGTTCAGCCATCATACAATTTACACTAAAGAAGTAAGATTTAGGGATAGAATGCTGGGGTGTGTTTACGATGGTGTTTGTCCAGGCTATTCAGGAACACCCAAACCCTATCCTCTGCCCAACACTGTCTCTGAAGATCAGCAGGGGAAATATATACACAGAGAATCAAAGGAAACCTGTATTATTGGCTAAAGTTTTGGCTGCAAACCCCGAAGCAGAATCCTGAGGAACTAGGCAGAGGATCTGTCTCATCTTGATAGCTATAAAGAGACTAGAAGCAAAGCAGGCTTCCTTATACTTGGAACTCAATAGTAGGCTTCCTCTTTGTACAGTAAATTCCCTATTACAAACCAAGACCAGAACAGAGCTTTCATTGAGAAGAACTGTTTTCTCAGTACCTGGAGAAAAGGAGGTGTAGGCTAATGGACTTAGAATTTGATTAATAAAGATCAGTCCTTTTTTTCCTTAGCTGGGAACTACTGGAAAGTGGGGGGAGGATGGGAGATAGGGACAGTCTTTAATTAACCATAGAAGCCATCTGTAGGTAATGAACTGGTCTCCAACTATCATACTCCAGGATCCCCAGAGTTTGAGACTGTAGGTTTGCTCCAAATAGATTCACATAGTTCTTGGTAGGTCAAATCTATTTCAAAATGATCCCAGGGATTAGTTTTTACAAGGTCCCTCGTGATGGCCTGTATCTTTATCCCAGCCCTGTTGGAGGCTAATTTTAACCTGAGGAAAGTCTACTTGATTAGGTTATATTATATTTATGTTGAGTAGTGGTGGGATATTAGGGTGTGTATACCATTGTAAGATAAAGGCAGGAATACATCATTTCAGACAGAGCACATTCAGGTGGTATATGCTGACATGCACTGTAGGAAGAGAGAAGGCAGTAAGGAGGTTTACTCTCTATGTTGGAGAAATTAATAAGAAGGGAGGAGTGAGCCCACATTTTTAGGTATATTGCCTAGAATTTTACCTCTGATCTCTTCTAATCTTTACAAAAGTTTGTAAAGTGTGAGTTATCACCATGGAATATGGTTTTAGTTTTTCACTTTCCTTGATTTCTGTATGGGATTCTTGCCAAGGGAGTACTACATGTAAGCCAGATTTGCAATGAAATCATAGTTTTTTTATTAAAAATCTCATTGTACTATAATTATTTTATTGAAGTAAACCATGCATGTAATTTACACACACACACACACACACACACATTTATATATATTATAAATGTACTTGATGATTTTCCTCAATGTGAACACACCTGCATAATTGTCATTCAGATTAGAAATAGAACATGACCAGCATAGTATATTGGTTTTCTATGTCATGATTGGGATTCATAGACTTAAGAGATATGTGTTATGACTGAGAAATATAGTTGAGCCTATGAAACAGACTCTGAGTCAACATATCCAACCAGCCACATGGATGAAGATGTCAGGTTTCTCGTTTCCATTCACTTGTCTTGCTGTAAGAGAAAATAGTCAGCTTGCTTCTTGCTTTCAAGGCACTGTACCCTTCCATTAGAAAAAAGTCCCAATAAGTTTGCTAAACTTTAATCCATCAAATTGGTCACTTTTTCCAAGGTGTAGAGGAAGGGAGTGGGCAGAGGCAGAAATATCTTACTCATGGTGAGTGAAAGAACACTTTTTTCTATCCTAATAACTAATATTGTTTGCATATAGTAAATGAATAAATTCATACTCCAGAGAAATACTTTACTCAGATACTATTTGAGCTAAGCATATTTCCCCCATTCTTTCAAATTACTTGAATCTTAAATTTTCACAGCATATTCAATGCCATGTCTTAGGTACTGCTCAAGAGTCAGCCTTCATGTGATTAATATGTAAGGTGACGGTATAATGGTTTTCATAGTCTAGGATACTTTCAGAATGAAAAAAAGGTAATATTAACAATTACACCAGGACAGTGAGGGTAAACTGGGACTGTCCAAAGCAAACTGGTAAGTATGGTGACTCCACTTTACTACTAACACAGGTATCTTTGCAATGGAAGGACATGGTACTAAAGCAGTGATGGTGAACCTTTTGAGCTCGGCGTGTCAGTATTTGAAAAACCATAACTTAACTCTGGTGCCGTGTCACATATAGAAATTTTTTGATATTTGAAACCATAGTAAAACAAAGACTTATATTTTTGATATTTATTTTACATATTTAAATGCCATTTAACAAAGAAAAATCAACCAAAAAAATGAGTTCGCATGTCACCTCTGACACACGTGTCATAGGTTCACCATCACTGTACTACCTGGAATTATTTTTGAGCTTACCAGATGAGTTGTTTTTTTTTTTGGATAGAATAAGAGCTGGCAATTTCCAAAGAGAATGGAAGGGGGCAAAGTCAGCAGGAAGAAGAGAAAATAAGATAGGAAGAAGATAAGCAGAGGGGAAAGGATACCAATACAAAAGCCAGGAATAAGCTCTTTGCTCTGGAAAACAGGTGAATGTTTGCTTATGAACATGAGGCATTAGGCAGGGTCAATTGAAAATGAATACAGATTGGAAGACTAGAGTTATTCTTCTGGAGAAAAAAAGAATGCATGGAATGCAGTAACAGTAGGGGTAAGCTTTGTAAAAATAATGAGAAAGTATACTCAAATATAGATGATTTTTAAAATATTACTTGTACTAAGGACAGCCTGTAGAATTTTGCCTTCTAATAAATCAGGTTCAAATGACAAACCATGAGTACTGGTTATAAATGAGACTGTATTACAGATATACTTATTATAACATGTGCTAATAACAGCAGAGAAAAAGGAGGTAGAGTTTAAATACCTGCCTACTGACTGAGTATGATATCCTGGACCTACTTACCAGGTGATGCTGTAGCTCTGAGGGTGATGGTAAGGAGATTCGGAGGACATGGGGTTAATCAAATGGTTAGCCCAAGAAATGGTTATTAACATTAAATAACGGTTATAGAAAACCTAAAATATGCAAACTGCTTTCATAGAAGAGGACAGGAGAACTAAGATCGGAGTGGAGAATGGAAGATTCCTCAATTAGCTACAGATGATGCATATCACTTGTATATATGTAACTTTTCCATCATCACACAGAGTTACCATCCCTAGTAAGCTATCTATTCAGTCCTTCTGCTTCATCCATTTATATTCTCTAGTTTCTTAGTATGTAAATACTGTGCTTACTGGGTTGTTAGAAAACTACACAGAAAGTAAGAAAGGTTATGCATTTATAAGGGTAAACATTTATGGCGGAGGGCAAGCCATTTACTTCTGGGTAATTATAGCAAGACCTTACTGTGGAAGAAAGAATACAGGCTGGTCTAAAAGGGACCTGAAGTGTACACATCTGGATTCAGAGAGTTGGTAGTGTTACCTGGTAAAGACAAAACATGGCACAGAATCACTGAACCAGTCTTAGTATCTCTTACCAATTGTAGCTGCACATGGCAGCCATTTGAAATCCATTTCTTTGAAATCAAGATTAGCTAAGGGAATTTTTTCTTTCACTGTGTGTGTTCTCATAGTTGACCCTGCATAAAATCCAGCCTGAGTATCCCTTGGAGAATCAACTAATGATCTATAAGAAAGGAATGTCAAACTTTATCTTTGAAATTCAATCCAGATGCGTTTATTGGGTGATTTTCAACCTGATTTGAAGGCCTTTAGAGTCTGTTCTTGTTTTCATTATGTTTTATTGTCCTTTGTAATTCTTGGGTTATTCTTCATCTTTTTGTTTAGTGTTTATACTTTTTTCTTACTATTTTATTATTGTTTACAGTTTATTGTGTAAGTGCAGAATTGGTTTTCATACTTCAATCATTACTTTTTTTTACCGGATATTATTGGGGTACTTGGAAAAGACAACATATGAATGAATCAGTATTTAATGAGCCCACCTTTACCAAAGAGATTCAGAGGAGAGCCTTTCTTGAACTGGTGTGACCTCACATTGAACAATATACCTTTCAAATGGTTTTTATGTTTTGTTTTTTCTTTCATTGTAGCTACTTCTATATTTTCTTCTCTCCATTGCACTGTAACTTCAGGAGAGCAGTGCCCCCTACTAGCCTTGAATATTGTGGGCACACATACAGTTTAAAGAGAATTAAATGGAGTTGAGAGAGGGATTAAGTGGTAGATGGGTAAATTTCTGTCCAATGCAGCATTTTCTATTCTGTTTTCATATCATAGTGTGGTTTATTTAACTCCTAGTGGGAGAGAAAACACTCAGGCATATAGGCATATTCAAGACTCTGAGAAAGTCTGTAATATAGAAACTTATTCAATTTTATTTAACCTGGAATTCCTAAAATTTATTTGACAAATGTACTTTCATGAAGGGTCTGGACTCTTTAGTAAACAGAAATCACCCCAAATTACTTAAAATCCCAAGTGGAATTTTCTGACTTATGTAACTGGTAAGACTTCTTGATGAGTTTACAGAATGAAGGAACTGCAGGACCTCAGGGCCAGGGACTGGGGACTCAGCAATCTCTCTTCTCCTTCTTTTTTTCTCTCCTCCTTTTGTCTGTTTCATTTTGGGTGCTGACCTCATTCTCTCCTAATGTGCACAGTGCTGTGGCAGGCCCTTTAACATGGAGGGAGCAATACCAGGTGAAAGGGAGAGCGTTGATTTTTACATGCTCAAATATTGATTTTCCAAATAGTTTAGTCCCTACTTGGGTGGTGCATCTATCCTTTGGACCTATCACTTTTATCAGAGGCAGAGTCTATTAATATTGGCTATATCTAGGCCTTTTGTCCACTTAGGTAGCCTGGGTGATGGTGGCATGTCCAGAACCTATGACCTTAAGAGAGGAGTTAGGAAAGCTTATTGGGAAGAACAGAAATAATAATCATCATTCAACAAATATTTATTGAATCTTTCTCCTCAGGCATCTCCTAGGCATTAAGGATATAACATTGAACATAATAGATGGATATTCCTGCTTTCATGGAGCTTAGATTCTAGCGGAGAGGCAGAAAATAAGGAAGATAAGTAAAACATATAACATGTTTGGCTGTGATAAGTACAAAGAAGAAAAAAAGAAAGCATGAGCGAAGAAAGCATTAACCTCTTTTTATGGGGAGAAAGGTTAAAAGTTTAATGTGTCCAGGGAAAGACTCACTGATATGATGGTGACTTGTAAATAAAGATCTGAAGGAAAAGGAAGTGAGGGAGGGAGCTGTGCAGCAGGTGTAAAGGTCCTGAGGTAAGAGTATACCTAGTGTGTTTGAGGGAGGACACGGAGGCTAGAGTAGCAGGCGTAGGGAAGACGGAGTGAGTGGTAGGAAATAAGGTCAAGGAGCTGATGGTGACATTGCCTTTTCTCTTAGTGAAATGGGGACCAATAGAGAGAATTTTGAGCAGAAGAGAGACATGATCTGATTCCTGATTTGACCTCAGGCTACTTTGGTGAATAGACTGGGTGTAAGGGCAGAAGCAGATAATCCAGCCAGAAGGCCACTGCTGTAATCCAGGAGAAGAATGAATGATTGTAATGTCGCCGAGGGTGGTGGCAGTGAGGTTGGTGAGAAATGGTCAGGTTCTGGATATCCTTCAACATAGATCCAACAAGATTTGCTGATAGAATGGACAGAGGGTGTGAGAGGAAGAAAAATGTTGAAGATGACAGCAAGGTTTTGGCCTGAGTGATGGGAGAATGGAGTTGCCATTAACCAGATGAGGGGCATTGGAGGAAGAGCTAGTTTGAAGGGACTATCAGGAGGACTCAGTTTTGCTTAAAATGCCTGTTAGACATCCAAGTAGAAATGTTTTTAGGTCTGGGGTTCAGGGAAGATGTCCTGGCTAAAGGTATAAATTTATGAGACATTATCATATAGATGGGACTTAAAGACATGAGACCTTGGTGATCACCCAGAGTGTGTGTAGAAAGAAAAGAGCCATCTGAGGACTGACTTCTGGGGCACCTCAGGTACCACACATTGTTATTTTAGAACAGCTACTAGTTTTTCTGAGAACGCATGTGTTCCGCTAACACAGTTTGAGATACACTGATATAAAAGAACGTATCTTGACAATTTTCAGTTGCTTAGTGACAGAGCCAGACATAGTCGGTTCTAGAATAAGCTTTTAAAACCTCTCTAGCCCTGGCTTGTGTGGTGCAGTGGTTAGTGTTGGCCTGCGCGCTGAAGGATTGTGGGTTCAATTCCTGGTCAAGGACACGTACCTGAGTTGTAGGTTCGATCCCAGCCTGGTTTGGTGCATGCAGGAGGCAACCAATCAATGTGTCTCTCTCACATTGGTGTTTCTCTCTTTCTCTTTCCCCCCTCCACCTCCCTCCTTTTCACTCTCTCTAAAAATCAGTGGAAAAAATAATCTTGGATGAGGATTAACAAAACAAACAAACAAACACATCCTTTCTAATGTTCCTGGGCATTTGAAGTCCTTTTGGTCTGATTTTTAGTGCTATAGAGCTCATTTCTTTCATTCAAAATATTTAGTACAGCTAAATTATGTGAAAAGCAGGTAGGTGTTCAGTACAAGGAGGGATAAACTGTTCTAACCCTCAAGAGACTTGAAGTATGATTCAGAAATGAGCATTCCGGAGTTCCCAAGAAAGTGGGCAGAGATGGTAGCAAGACTTGGGCTGAGCATTGAAGGATGTTTAGAAAAGGTAGAAATGAAAGAGTGTTTGGTCATGATTGTGGGATAAGTACATAAAATAGAAATGGAAATGATTAGACTACCTGCCTAACTAGAGCAAAGAGAGGATGCTGGAGAGAAGGGGGAATAAAATCTGATTATCACAGAACTTCGTGCCCAGTGTTGGTAATGGGAACTCTGGAAAGAGTGTGAGGAAGCTTACTCTAGCAATGATACTGTGTTATGTGCTTGGGCCACTTGTCCATATCCCACACTCTACTCTGTGTTATAGAGAACAGTTCATTACTGGAACTTCTTTAGGCCATAATAATGTGTTTGTTTTTTTAATAACAATTTGATGTTTATAAAGACTCTTCCCATGGCTTCTCTTTTCATATCTGTACAATGTAAACATAATTTATTTTTAATATAAGCATTTCTTGGAGGATTAATGGTATAAGCTTTGGAAATATCCCTTACCGCTTAGAAGTAATCATGTTTCTAACATCTAAAAAATATATTTTGCTTTGGATTTTTTAATTTTGGTTTCCACTAAAGTATTAGCCCTAACTTTCTTGTTTTTGTTTGTTTGTTTGTTTTGTTTGTGTTGGTTTTTTTTTTTTGCCTCATAGCTTTCTTCTTATATAAAGTACCAAATTTAAGAAAAAAATCCCATAAAATACTACTGAGGGTAATGGAGTTTTAGGGATCAGTTTTCATTACATTTATTTTCCCTAATTAAGAACTATTTAAACGGAAATAGAAAGTAAAGTCTTACTGCAACCTTTTTATTAATGAGGAAAATTGGGCCATGTCTGCCACTTCCTATCTCAGCAATAATCCAGGGCACAAAATACTAGGTGCACTGGTAACTTTAGACTTGAGAGGAGAGACATTTATATTGATAATATATCACAAGTCTGCCTTTCATATGGTCCTGCAAAATTCTTATCTCTATCCTTCTGTGATTGTTGAAATGTTTTCCTTGAGCTCTGGGAGGCGTTTCCCACTCACTGCAGGATGCTTAAACAACCCTTTTCTAAGTGGGTGTTGGGAAGGGAAGGGAAGTAAGGAATAACACCTACAAGATGTAACTTCCTCAAAAAATTAAAAATGGCACTGCCATTTGACCCAGTGATCCCATTTCTAGGAATATCCTAAGGATCCCAGAACACCAGTCAGAAAGAATTTATGTACTCCTATGTTCATAACAGTGCTATTTGCAATAGCTAAGATCTGTAAACAGTCCAAATGCCCATCAGTAGATGAGTGGGTAACAAAGCTGTGGTACATTTACACAGTGGAATACTATGCAGCTGTAAAAATGAAGGATCTCTTAGTCTTTGAGACAGCATGGAGGGCCCTGGAGAGTATTATGCCAAGCAATATAAACCAGTCAGAGAAAGACAAGTATCACATGATCTCACTTATATGTAGAATTCAATGAACAAAATAGATCCAGAGACATTAAAGTATGCAGCAGACTGACAAATTTCAGAGGAATGCAGGAAGGCAGGAAGAGATTAATGAAAGAACTTATATGCATGTATGCATAACCCATGGACACAGACAATAGTGCAGTGAAGGCCTGGGGAAGGGTTGCGAGTGGAATGGAAGTGGTAAAAAAGGGGCATCTGTAATACTTTCAACAATACAGATAAATTAAAAAAAGATAAGCTTTCAAAGTGACTGTTAAGCAACCTCCACTCTCCAAGAAAACCACATCTGTACCACTGTACTCAAACTCCCACATACCTCCCCCTCTTTCTCACCATCAGCTCACTTGTCCTTCACTGCAAAAATGTGAGTCTTCAGAAGCCCTCATCTTCACCCACCAGATCTCCCTAATACCCGCCTCTGTACCCATATAGTAGTCTGCTTTCCCTAATGAGGATTGATAAACTCTCTGTGTTCCTATCTGAAATAATCCCTCTACTTGTGATGTGGATAGTCTCTTCTCAAGAGTTCGGCGTTGCTTGAGTAGCTTTTGAAGTTATCCCTTATCTCCACAGCAATAATCTGTCTCTACTACATCATTCTCATTAACATTTACAAGTGTTATCATATTTCCCACTTAAAAAATCCCCCTATTTTATGCCTTCTTTCACCTGTCTGCCTATTATTTGGCTTTTCTTGGTAGCAACATTTCTCAAAATAATTAATGTGTACTCCAGGTCTCCATTTCTTCACCTCTCATTCTTTACTGGGCTCCCTGATGTCCACTGTAATAGCTCTTGTCAAGATCACCCAGCACCTCCATCTTGCCAAATTCATCGGGTCCATTCTTAGTTATGATCGTATTTGAGCTTTCAACAGCCTTTGACTCAGCTTGATATGCTTTCCTTATTGAGCCCTTCCTTCACCTGACTGTTAAGCCCTGGCTTTCCTCCTACCTCACTGGCTGCTCTTCTCCAGTGTCCTTTGCCAATAACTCCTCCCATTCCTATAAAAGGTAGGGTGGCCCAGGATTTAGATCTTTTCCTTCTTCTTTATCTACACTCACACCCAAACTTGTGTGATCTTGTCGTTTGGTTGTAAGCATTGTTTATATGGTGATATCTCTGAAATGTAGTCTTTCTACTCTACCTTTTCACTTGGGCTTTTATTAGGCAAGTTCTACTTAAAACACCCAGAACTCCTGACTGTGGCCTTCAAGGTCCTTACCATCTGGTCCCTCCCCCACCCCCTTACCTATGCAGTGTTGCTATTTTACCCCCATTATTCCTTCAGCTGCCATCACACTTGCCTTATTATTTTCTCTTTCCCATCTCAGAGGCTTTGCACTTGCTGTTCTCTTGCCTGGAATGTTCTTTGCCTAGATCAGTGATGGCGAACCTTTTGAGCTCGGCGTGTTAGCATTTTGAAAAACCCTAACTTAACTCTGGTGCCGTGTCACATATAGAAATTTTTTGATATTTGCAATCATAGTAAAACAAAGACTTATATTTTTGATATTTATTTTATATATTTAAATGCCATTTAACAAAGAAAAATCAACCAAAAAAATGAGTTCGCGTGTCACCTCTGACACGCGTGTCATAGGTTCGCCATCACTGGCCTAGATCTTTGCATGGCTTGTCCCCTGACTCCACCATCAAATGTATTTCTTCAGCAGCCTTTCCTGACCACCCTACCTAAAGTACCCTTTTACTGGTTTTATGTCTTTTTTTCTTCGCACTTATCACGACTTCAAATCATATTTTATTTCTCCCCTGCTGGAATATGAATCCAAGCAAGGACATGTGATTAGTTGATCCTTAACTGTATTCCTAGGGCTTAGATCAGTGCCTGGCCCCTTCTAGACTCTCAACACATGGTTATTGAGTGAGTGAATCAATAAAGGAATTGTGTTATATGTAAGTCATGTGATTATACGTACCTTCAATATTTTTTAATCCAATGTACAGAGAAATGTTTAATAGAATGGTTAAACATGATAGGAAAATGGCCGTAGCTAGGTCTTGTTGCATATAAAGGAATTCCCTCGAGTGATATGTGAACTGTTTCTTCTTGTCCCCTCTTCTGGAAATAAGCTGTGTTTTCTTGACTCTTCCAATGCAGCTGAAGAACAAGTTCATGAAAAAACTGCCCCGTGATGCAGAAGCCTCCAACGTGCTTGTTGGGGAGGTCGACTTCTTGGATGCGCCTTTCGTTGCCTTTGTTCGGCTGCAGCAGGCAGTCATGCTGGGTGCCCTGACTGAGGTCCCTGTGCCCACCAGGTGAGCTGATCCCTGACCTGCTGGGGCCTACAGTGTGGTTATAGGAAAACCTCCCCTTTCAGGCTAGAGAATCAATAGACGGAGGATACATCCAGAGAGAGCATATTGGAAAGATTTAATATGAAATAATGGTTTAATCTGACTTTCATACCGTCATATGACTAGGCACTTATATAGTACTAATCATAATAGCAAAACAATTTCTTGGACCATGTACTGGTTTTCTTCTTATGGATTAGTCTACTTAATCCTCACAATAATATTTTTTTAAGTATAAACTGTAGGTGTACAGATTTAAAACTGAGTCTGAAAGTTTAAGTAACTTGTCCAAACTCATACAGATGATAATTGGTTCAGAGGTCAGAGTTGCTTTCATTTGTTCTATTTTTTATCAGAAAATTAATAGTGTGTGCGCATATATATATATATATATATGTGTGGGTGTGTGTGTGTGTGTGTGTGTGTGTGTGTGTGTATACATATACACAGACATGTAAAAATTATAAAGCTGTATCCTTAAATTTGCACACTTTACTGTTATGAATTATGTTGCATAAATTTTTATTTTAAAAAGATGCATATTATTGTTATTATAATCATGTATTTAATATACTGCACGGTATCTTCAAACTCATCCTGTTTATTTCCCTCTGCAACTGTTAATAGAGTTAGGAAGCTTGACTTAAGGAATGCAATAGGTGAATAGGAATTAATGCTTCTCTTAAACTTGTGCTGATAAGAGTTTGAAGAGAAGCTTGTAATCTTCAAATTGATGTCGGAAAATTATCACATGAATAGCAACTTCTCAATGTGTGTGTGTGTGTGTGTGTGTGTGTGTGTGCGTGCGCGCTTTTCCTGGGCCCCAGCGCAAGGACAGGTGACATGTCTCTTCTTTAGGTTTCCCAGGTGAGGAGGAAGGGCTATGGATCCTCCTCAGTGATCTCAGATGGTCTGAGCATGATCCACGGACAATGACTAGGGGCTCAAGGTTGGTTTTGAACCAAGTTGACAGGAAAATTAGGGGAACATTCCTTTTACAGCCTCCCAATGCATAGATTACAGGACATTCTTTCTCATCATACAGATATTTTTTTTCTCATTTTTATATTTCTTAGACGCTTCAAATGGGAATAATACCTGACATTAGTAGGCAATCATTGGACAAATCGCTGAGGAAAGGAGATGACCATTGCTTATTCAATTAATGGGATTATCATGATTTGTGCTTTCTGTAACTTAGCTTTTGGCTTGAAAACACACCAGCAGAGCCTTAAAGTTCTATCAGAGCAATCACCTGGTGAAAGCTGGCTGACTCAGACTATGGCCGAAGGCCAGCTCGCGTGTCCCTATGGTTTTATTTATGTATTTTTGGACAAACTTTACTGGAGCTCAAAAGAAAAAAAAAGCCAAGAAGTGTTAAGTTGCTCTTGCTTTTTCATTTCTGTTATTTTTCTTTAAAAGCTACAAATAAAAAATATTTCCAAAGGCTTTTTATTTAACAGTAGTATGAGTTTATGGAGCAGCAAATTGTGACCATTTTTGTGTTCTTCTTATCATCTGCTCCTGCCTGTCTCGTTCTTTTCCTCTGTACTGGAGCGTGGCAGGAGTCTAGAAGTGAAATACAGCATCATTTGAATGAACAAAAGGAGCCCAGCAATTCAAGGGAATGTAATTCAATAATATCATCAAACTATTTCAGGGCAATAATCTGAACAATCCTAGCATGTTAACATTTTTCCAGGAAATAGATTTATTCATTTGCTATCCCGTGAACCAGTGCAAGCTAGAATCACAGAATAGGGAGTCTCATTAGCTTTTGGTGTGTATGAGTAACGTGGGGTCACTGACAATGGCTGCATCCTGTGAAACCCAATCAAGGTAATCCCACGAGGAATGTGGCAGTCATGTGTGGGACCGCCTCTGCACCAGCCACGTGCTCTCACAGGCACGCCACCCTGTTGTACTGCAGGGAGACCCAGAAAGTCTGGTGTGGGGCACATCTTGTAATGATCATTTTCCCGTTTGAAGAAAATTTATGCTCTTATGCTTATTATTTTTATTACTGTGCACCTTTAAGGAAGTGTAACTCTAAGAGTTTCCTTGTATGGAGTTCACCAGTTATTTGGTTGATCTATTTTAGCTTTCTGTTTGTAGCTGGACTACTACCAGCTGAGTGATGTGATCTACTTAGGGGCCCTTCTTGCCATCCATGTGAAAGCAAACAAACTTTTTTTTTTAGTTTTGGTCACTTGGTTGTATACGTTTACGATTTTGCTAGCATCTTGCACACACTTTGCTCGCTGTCATCTTTATTCATAGAGGCTGCTCCTCACTCACATTCATGGGCTCTGTGGGGGATAACTATTATTATTCCCACTTTATAGTTGAAAGATAGAGGCAAAAGGAAGATCCACTGTCAATGCTAGAAATTGGACTGCAGATTTCTGACTCTAAGGCTAGGGTTTTAGGGAGAATCTAAGGAGATGTCTAGAATGGACTGAAATAAAATACTTTAGGGTGTTCCCCTGAAGAATAATAAAAGCCCTTCAGCAGTTTGTCCTTTTCCGACCTTGATTTTCATATCTAAGGCAAATTCAGTGAGTTGTACCCCCTAGAATGTTTACCTCTTTAGTTTCACTGCAAGTCAATATATATTTTATGTTATAAATTATTAATTACCTAAAAAAAGTAGTTTACACTTAATTGTTAAAAACCATAAAATATCCTATTGGAGGTCTTGGGAGGAGGTCTCACTAGTTCAATTCTGTCTAGTCCAACAACCCAATTGCTACTGCTGTTTACATGAGTCATGTGGTTGGTGAGGTTAGTTTGTGGTCCTCAAGAGGTCTTGGGATGGAGGTCGCACTAGTTCAATTCTGTCTAGTCCAGCAACCCAATTGCTACTGTTGTTTACGTGAGTCATGTGGTTGGTGAGGTTAGTTTGTGGTCCTCATGAGTCTATTGTGGAAGCTACAGTGCAGCCACATTTTCCAAAGCTGCTACATATGAATAATGGGTTATTTGGTTCACTGTTGTTTTGAGAGAAGGGAGTAAAGGATTGGTAAAAGCTGAGTTTATTCTAGAAATAGCTCTGATATATCAGGAAGGAGGGGGTGCACATCCTTTTTAAAAAGATTGAGTGGTTTAGGAAGGCTGGCTCTTTTTCTGATATTATGCTCTGTTTCTGGCTATAATTATTTTGTGAATGTGAGTGTAGTCCATTGGTTCCGGACACAGATCATCTGGCACTTGTTTTTGTTGTGGAAAATGCTACAGGCATCCTCCTCCCCAGGCACAATGAGTTATAGGAAAACGCTCACAGGAGTAGAAGTGCCTCGTGAAGATCCAGAGACGACGAGGCACAGTTAAAAATGCGAACTATGACTTATTTCTCGTTATGAGTGAATCAAAATAACTCAGTAACATAAATTAATCTTTCCCCTCAAGCTGTCAACGTGGGCTGTGCCCTTCCAGCCACACAAATGTGATGTTTACTTGAATTTGTTAATAAAGAAAAAAGCTTCTGGTTAAAAATAACATCTGTCCATTGACAAAAACCAGCTTGGGTCATGAAAGGAGTTTTCAGTACATTATAAAAGCTGAGCTTGGCAAGATGTGCTTCTATCATAAAAGTTGTAACAGCTTTCACTTCTTTGAGGTTAAAGGGGAGAGAACATGTTTCAAGCAGAAGGAACTTGAACTTGATGAGTGGCTCTGTTAGTTTTATTTTTTTAAATCTTTCATCCCCATTTTGACAATACAGCCCAAATTAGACACTTCTGAAGGGTCTCATTCCTACAGAGGAAATTCTCAGCCTGAGGGATATTTTCTGCTACTGATAGATGGTCAGATTTTCTCTTTTTCTCTATAGCATTTGAAGGGGATGGATTTACTGAATGATTCCTGACTGGAGTAATGTGAGAATTTAACTGATATATAACATGTTATTTCTATCTAGTACTTGGTGACTTTTCATACACTGAGTGGCCAGATTATTATGACCACCTGACGTTTATAGGCAAATTAACTATAATTTCGCGCTGAAGTTGCTAGAGGGCCAGACCATTATAAGTAGGGAAGCAGCTTGTTTACCACGACAGTAGAAGTGATTTTTTTCTGAAGATATGGGTAAACAACACAATTTAACAGCCTTTGAACGTGGGATATATATTATGAGTGGCCAGATTATGATGACCACCCCATCAGTGCTTCGTTGGGCCACCTTTTGCCTTCAATACTGCGATGATTCTTCTTGGCATTGACTCCACGAGATGTTGAAAGGTGATGCGAGGAATCTGACACCATGCCTGATGAATAGCACTGTCCAGTTCTGTGAGATTTGATGGTTGTGGAACCAGCTGCCTGATGGCTCTTTTAACTTCGTCCCACAAATGCTCAATTGGATTGAGATCTGGTGATTGTGGGGCCACCTAAGCAAGGTAAAGTCTCCCTCATGTTCTTGAAACCACTCCTGCACAATACAAGCACCGTGGCATGGCGCATTGTCTTGTTGGAAGAAGCCATCTCCATTGGGATACACCATCAACATGATAGGATGAACTTGATCAGCAACGATACTTAGGTATGTTGTGCTATTCAGACGTTGTTCCACACGAATTAAAGGGCCCAAATCATGCCAGGAAAACATGCCCCAAACCATAACACTGCCCCCACCAGCTTGAAGTGTTGTACTCATGCATGTGGGGTGCATGCTTTCATGCTGTTTCCGCCAAATTCTCACTCTGCCATCTGCATGATGCAACTGGAAACATGATTCATCCGACCACATGACTTTTTTCCAATGCTCAACTGTCCAATCTTTGTGTTCCTGTGTGAATTGGAGACGTTTTATCTTGGTAACTGCAGACAGCAAAGGT
>NW_005370660.1:1109396-1110997 GCF_000412655.1 Myotis brandtii
TATATATATATATATATATATACACACACACACACACACACACACACACATATATGTAAGTTATGTAAAATATTGCCTAAGAAAGAGGAATTGTACCTTTATATATAATTTACTGATTTTATTAAAACATTATAATACTCAGATATTAGGTTTTGCTATGGTACATATTATATTCACCTTTGGTCTGCTACTTCCATTTATTCTTTGGTGCTATTTAGCAGAGACCAGAGTAAATAATTATAAGAAACCTGAAGCACTAAATTGAAAGAACATATGCACCCCTGTATTCATTGCAGCATTTACAACAGCCAAGAGTTGGAAGCAGCCCAAGTCCCTCTCTCAGTAGATGAGTGGATTAAAAGGCTGTGGTATATCTACACAATGGAATGCTACTCAGCCATAAAAAAGAAGGAAATCTTACCTTTTGTGACAGCATGGCTGGACCTGGAGAGTATATGCTAAATAAAATAGCCAGTCAGAAAAAAATAAATACTGTATGATTTCACTTATATGTAATGAACAAAATAAACTAACAAAATAGAAACAGATTCACAGATACAGAAAACATGTTGACAGCTGTCAGAGGGGAAGTGTGTTGGGGGCTGGGTGAAAAAGGGAAGGTATTAATAAAAATAACAAACCTCACAGACACAGACAATAGTGTGGTGATTACCAGAGGGAATAGGGAGGTAGAAGAGGGTAAAAAAAGGGGGATAAATGGTGATGGAAGGGGACTTGACTGTGGGTGGTTAATACAATACAATATACAGATGATGTTGCCATATAGTCAACCTGAAAACTCTTGTGTCAGTTGATAAATGTGTATTTCCACAATGTGTATTTGTAAACTATAATCATAATGGAGATGCTAGCGAGAGGCAAAAAGAGGTTCAGAGTGGTTCTGGAAAAGTTAAAGATATTATGAATTACTGAAAAACTAATATTTAGATACATGGAAATAATAAAAAATGGCAAGGAAAAAGACATTATTTAAAAATATATTAAGTAGAAGATTCAGATGTCCATTTTCTCCTGTTACAGTGCACCTGTCCCCTTTTGCCTAAAACTATGCCCTGATGGTCCTGCCTGACAGCTGGCCATTGGTAGGGGAATACAGTTGGGAAATGTGACCAGTGCTATAGGTGTTTCTTAATTTGTATTTGTAATTTGACTTAGTGGTTAAATATTTTCTGCATGTGTTGCACTCAAATCAGTGATCAGTCCCTTTAGAAAAATAAATTTCACTGTCATAAAGGAACACTGTAGAATACTGTATGTAGGGGTATATAAGGTAAGCCCAGCTTCAAAGGAAGAAAAGTTCTAGTCTCAATTGAACTTCAGTGTTAGAAGAACTAAAATCCAATTCTAGTATTGGCTTCCTTCATACTTGCACAGACTTTTGTGCCTGCTGATTGCTGTGGCTCTTGCATCCACTATGATAACACTTGAAAGTGAGCATGTCACTCATCCATATCTACACAATGGAATACTACACCGCTATAAAAAAGAAGGAACTCTTACCATTTGCAACAGCATGGATGGAACTGGAGAGCATTATGCTAAGCGAAATAAGCCAGTGGGAGAAAGATAAATATCACATG
>NW_005370660.1:1111149-1114669 GCF_000412655.1 Myotis brandtii
GGGGGGGGTTCAATTGGGGAAAAAAGGAGACATGTAAAACTTTAGACAATAAACAAACAAAAAAATTAAAATAAATAAATAAATAAATAAATAAATAAATAAATAAATAAGAAAGTGAGCATGCTGCCTGACTACAGAACTGGTTGCTAAGCACATAAGTGCTGAATGACTTTATGGTTATTCTGAGATAAACTCTGAGTATTCATACTTACAGATACTTTTACATTCTTTATTTCTGCTTTTTTTTTCTTCTTTGGATTGAATTTTATAATGAAAAAGAGGAATTACCTCTTCAAGGACAGTTTGGAATAAACCCTAACACATTCAAGAGTACTTGCTGTCAATCCCTTTTTATTTAAAGTGAGGTATATAAATAAATAAGTAAAAAATAAAATTTAACTAAGCCAAATCCTCAGCCATTCCTGGTCCCCTAAAGTTTTACCTAAGATTCCTTGCTCCCAGCTAAATATCCACAGCACCTTTCCCCAGAGTGATCTATGAGAGTCATTGTTGAATAGCCTTTCTCTACGGAATCATAACCCTGGTGTATAGGTTGGGCAGGTAATATTAGGCAGAATTGTGTGCTGAAAATAACAAAAGGTTGGACGGCCTGTCTGCTCTCTGTCATATACCAGGCACAGTCTTTGGGCTCATCCATTAACTTTCTTGAGCCTGGGTTTCTTCACCATTAACCAGGACTAGGATACCTGTTCTTATTGCAAAGGGTTGTATGGAATTTAAATGAGGTGATGAATGTGAAGTGCTTTGCAGACTTTAAAAAGCTGTGCAAATATATGATGTGATCATTTTAATTGTCCTCATTATTTCTGTGTTGGGTAAGACATGATCATAAACAAGACAGAGATTTATCTGATGTTGCCTTTAGTATATATTTTTCATTCATTTACATATCAGGTTCCTCCTCCCTAGTCAAAACATATAGCTTTGCTCTTGTCATCAATGAGGCATTTTTCCCACCATGATAAGAGGTGAACCTAAATGGGGATAAGCTTATTATTGCAAGTTTCAGGACCTACTCACTGTGGAGCAATGCTTGTGCATTATCAAGAAAAGAAGTTTGGAAAGGAAAATGAGGTTACCCACCAAAAAACACACAACACACCTCACACAAAAACTTAACTGTGAATGATGCTTTCTTTTTCTTTTTTTTCCATAGTTTTCTTTCTTTACTGTCAGCATGTGGCTTACTTGTAGAAGAGTTGTCACTTCTGAGTAGAAACATTTCTTAAGCCTGGAGAAGGTCATATGTCATTGCCCAAATTGGGTAAAGGAAAGTCAGAGAAACCAGAAGATGTACTGAGGCTTTGTAGTTATTGTGTTTAATGGTTTTCACTAAAGATTCTGCAATTCAGTAGAAGTGGAGAGAAAAGAAAGTTTAGAAAAGAAAGATTGAATGACTCAAAAAATGGAACCTTTCCTTGTCAATGAAGAAGCTTCTCAGGTTTCCATGCTAAATTCTCCATTGCCTCCAAAGAAACTAAACAGTGAGTTTTGTTTCACTGTAGTTGAAAGAGTATCTGTCATATGCCAAGAATATTACATTTGTTTAAAGATGAATTCTAGACCTAACCTTTTCATGAGCAAGGATAAACGTGTCTCAGTTTTATGTATTTTGAGTTTGATGATATGTGTGTTATAGCCTTTGCTTCTTTCCTCTTCCACTAGGTTCTTATTCATTCTCCTAGGTCCTAAGGGGAAAGGCAAGTCCTACCATGAGATTGGCAGAGCCATTGCCACCTTGATGTCTGACGAGGTAGGAAATCGGGAAGATGATGATCTGTGAAAGTCTTACTTGTGTGTTTTCATTCTGTGATTTGGCTGTCACTGTAAGTTAATACAGTGACTTGAACTTCTTAAAAAATACTTAACTTACATCAGTTTTAAGAATGGAAAATGTGCCCTGGACAGGTGGCTCAGATGGTTGGAGCATCACTGTGTACACCAAAACGTGGTGGGTTCACTTCCTGATCAGGGCACATACCCAGGTTGTGGGTTCGATCCCCAGTCAGGCGGAGGCAACTGATTGATGTTTCTCTCTCACATTGATTTTTCTTTCTCTTCCAATTCCCTGCTCTAAAATCAGTAAAAATAAATACAATACAATACACACACACAAATAATGAAAAATGTTTATAAAATAAAGGAAAATATATTTATCCCAATATGAAATTAACATTTTGAAAACTGTGGATGTCAGCTTATTTGCCATGAAGCTCATTATAAAGAAGGCTGACAACCTATATCCTTCTAATTAAATGATGTACATTCAGCAAGTTCTTTCTTTGGATATTTGCATAAAAGGCATGGAGCATTTGCTGCCTTGGATGGTTTAGTTGTTGCCTCAATAACTGGATAAGCATATAGACACTCTCTGCATTCCAGAATGTACATAATTCTTTTTGCCAGTTCCATTTTTCTCACCTAGCTGATGATCCTAAAGTCCCTTACACATATCCTGTCTTTCAAAGCTAGACAGATGATCGCCTACACTTAAAACCCTTTGGTTTAGGTGTTGCCAATATAGCTCAGATTTTCTTTTTTTAAAAATAGCTAACATTATTTTTGTGTTTGAAAGCTGAAGTGTTTTGCTCTTAACCTGATCTTAATACTCAGTTTGATCTTTTCCTTCTTGGATTATCAGCAGTGGTTTGTCCCGGTAGTTTTTATTTCAGGGAATGACTCTTCAGTGTATTTCTCCAAATCATTTTCATTTGGTTTCCATAGCAACTATATCAATAATGGTACATACCAGTGGGAGAAAATAGGCAATGTTATTTTACAGTATTGATAGAAAAAAAAACATATAAAAGAAACAGCCATTTGTTTCTCATGCCTCTCCCTATATTCTTTGGGTTCATTACTGAAATATTTTGGGGCAAGCTGAATAACAGGAAATGTGAGAGTGTGGTTATAGTAATATTAAAGTGGATTATGGGTTATATTCTTTAGGCTGGGCATGTGAGGCATGTGGAGAGTTGTTGGATCAGCACACCTCTTCTTCTTCTTCTTCAGGTGTTCCATGACATTGCTTATAAAGCAAAAGACAGGCAGGACCTGATCGCTGGCATTGATGAGTTCCTAGATGAAGTCATTGTCCTTCCCCCTGGGGAATGGGATCCAACGATCAGGATAGAGCCTCCTAAGAGTCTTCCATCGTCCGACAAAAGGTAAATTATCAAGCAGTTGGGGGTGTTAAACTTTGAGAAAGAGATTATGTTTGGCAAAGGAAATGGAGTCAGGCTACTGCCCTAATATTTTTAGGTTCCCATTTAACTTGATGTATTATGTCATTTCAAGTGAATCCCATATGTGCCTTGGTTTGACATTTCATTGACATTGTAAAATGAATGTTATATGTTGTGATGTGCTTTGGTGATTACAAAGTAGAACGGTATGGAGTTTCCTCAAAAAACTAAAAATGGAACTCCCATTTGACCCAGTGATCCCACTTCTAGGAATATATCCCTAGAAACACTAATTAGAAAGGATATATGCACCC
>NW_005370660.1:1114876-1180871 GCF_000412655.1 Myotis brandtii
TAATGTGGGGATAAGGACACATATGTAATAACTTAATCAATAAAAATTAAAACAAACAAAAAACAAAACAAAGTAGAGATATATTATGATACTGGAATATATCGCAGAGCCTCTTTGGGGATGTTCTGGGAACTCCTTGTGCATGTGGGAAGATTAGTTTACTCAAAATGACGTCCTGTAGATATAAGAGGTTAAGAAATTGGGTGAGATGATTGAGGAGAAGCCATTTTTTGGAAACCTGTTACTTTCCAAGTGAAATGGTTTCCCTCTTATCCAATATACAATTTGTTCAACTTTTCTATTCCTCCAGTCATTTGTGTTGGCTCTAAATATAACACTTTCAGAACTGTCTGTGAGGATGGTAGAAGGAAATAAGGATCCTTCTCCCAAACGGTTTTCAGCTCATCTCTTCATTAGCTGGTGCAGATAAGTACAATAAACTAATATTCCCTTGGGCTCTGTTGTCTTAGAAAGAACATGTACTCGGGTGGAGAGAATGTTCAGATGAATGGGGACACTCCCCATGATGGCGGCCATGGAGGAGGAGGAGGACATGGGGACAGTGAAGAATTGCAGAAAACTGGACGGTAACTGAAGGGTTCTTTTGTCATTCACGATGAGGTTCTCCTTGGATCTAAATTTCCCTTCATCTTTCTATCAGCATTTTATTCACTGTTTGCATATTCATTCAGCCAACAGATATTTATAGTTACCTAACAGTCACAGCCACTGGGGATGCAGCAGTGAACTGAACAAAACTCCTTATCCTTATGGGTCTTACTTTGTAGTGGTGGAGACAGAAAGTGAGCAAATCAAGGAATGTGGTGATGCTTTTATGTGGGGAATCAAAGGAGAAGTAGGGAGTTTGCCTTGTGAGAAAGGTGTTTTAGATAGGGTGGCCAGCGAGGGCCTTAAAGAGAATTGTAGCGTTTGAGGAAAGTCCTGAGGGAGGTGGGAGATAGACCATGTAGACGTGGGGTTGGAAGAGGGGACAGCAGAGCACCTGGCATGTGCTAGGCTGGCGCTGTGGCTGGTGTGACTGGAGTGGAGTGAGGGAGGGGGTGTGAGAGACAAAAAAGAGAGGTTCTGGGTAGAGTGTACGGCAGGAAGAATGTGTAATGTGCCAATCTTACACATGTGGCTTTCATGATTCCATCTCTTCCCTGTACACTTACTCAAAATGGGGTAACATGTTATAGAAATACATGAGTAACTCACAGGTCCTGTTTTCCAGAGAGGGCAGTTGGGGAATCGGGTTTCCCAGATTGCTTTGGCTAAATCTCTTTTCATGACAATTCTCCCTCCTCCACTGCTAGGTTCTCCATTTCATTTTGGGTTAAGTAAAATTTCAAGTTGGGTACTCATTTTATGAAAATATGTCTTTTAAAAAACACTACAGACTGAGATGTCATTCTTCCATATTTCACCTTTGCTAAATGCACCGAGTGTCTGCAGTTTGCCTGGCCCTGTTCATACTAAGATGTGAGATTTGGCTGGGAGGGTGAGTTGACTGATGCATAAGTTAGCTGACCTGCTAACATTTGTGGTGGGAGTCAGCAGGCAATGCTGTTCTACCACCTACCTGAATGGCTTCCTTGAATCTGAAACATCTTCAGATTCTTACCCCAAAGTCACCTGACCGGGAGACCCCTTCTGGCCACCATCATATTTCAACCACTGCTCCTCTCTCATCTAATAATCCTGTTCCCCACTTAATTTCTTCCTTGATTTTCAGCAAAATGCATTTTACATATTTTGTCTCCTCCATACAGAAAGTAAACTTCATGAGAGTGGGTATTTTCTTTTCTTTTCCATATCATTCACTTTTATATTTCCAGCACCCGGATTAGTTTTGGGTATATCACAGATGCTCAATAAGCATTTGTGGAATGAGGAATGAATGAATGAATGAATGAATGAATGAATGAATGAGGCTGGAAAGGAAGCCATGGCAAGATTATAAAGGTCCTTGTATGATCTGCTCGCATGTTTGGATGATTTTCTTCGGATGGTGAGAAGTTTTAATTTAGCTCAACAATTCACTCTCATCTAAAGACCAACTGTCTGGTCTTTAGGGAATGTGACACCTAATTTGGTGACTAAAAAAGGGGAAGATAGAAGAAAATTTATTCTTCCACAGTTTTCTGGTTTTATCTTAAGTGATTAAATAGTACCTTGTTCCTTCAAGCATGCGTTAAGTACACATTCTTTGTGGTTTAATAAGTTATCTCTTGGTTAATTTGATGGTAATTTATGTTACATCGTCACATGTTTGCTCTCTCCTTACCCAGGTTCTGTGGTGGACTAATTAAGGACATAAAGAGGAAAGCACCATTTTTTGCCAGTGATTTTTATGACGCTTTAAATATTCAGGCTCTATCAGCAATTCTCTTCATTTATCTGGCGACTGTAACTAATGCAATCACGTTTGGAGGACTGCTTGGGGATGCCACTGACAACATGCAGGTGGGTTGGGTTTGGGGGAAGACACAAATAGTACAGCCCAGATTGCCTTCCTCACCCTACAGCTCAGTTAGTAGCAGATGGCCTTTCAGTTACTCAGCGTGATTTTCCTTTTTTTGCTGGATGCTGCGTTTTACTTTGCTTCTGGCCTGCTGCTGTATTTCCAACATTTTAGTAATTATAAAAATAGCTTGATGAAATCTGGCTTGAGTCACAAGTGGAGAAAAGAAGGGAAGGAAATGAGGATATACAGTTCTATTTGGGCAAAAGCATATCGGCTGCTTTAATTTGATGCAGGGCACAGGTTTACATCTTCTACTACCTTGAATGTATGGGCCATTTTGTTAAACTTGATGACCGCACTCTTTCCAGAAATACATGGTCATCTTCATTGTACACCTGAGCCAACAGAATCATCAACTGAGGGATTTACTCAAGGGTGGATTTGCTTATCTGTCAGTGGAACTCAGCATTAAGAAATACAAGATAAGAGTTGTTTCTCTTATTCCTGAATCTACTCCTTAAGCTGTAAAAACTCTGAATTGATTTATTTTGTCTGAACCACAATACTTTGGTGACTTAGCAGGTGGCATTTGCCTTCCTTTTGAATCAGTAATACCTAATATTTTAGTGATAGGAAAGATACTTCAGATCCTCTTAGTCAATCAGAAAAATATGTACAAAACTACTTTTATTTCATCCAGTCATTAAGAAAAAAAGTAGGCATTGTGGGAGGTACTGGACACAGCGTAGTGAGTGAAGGTGATAGTCTTATGTAAAGAACCAGATTCAAGCCCGTTTCTAATTCTGTCCTTCTCTTTTACGACTTATTACTGTTTAACCTATGTGACATTCCTCAGTGCTGCCAGCCAACTTATTAAAAAAAATACAGCTGATTCCAAATGATTGCTTTTCTTCCACTTCTATTTTCTTCCCTGGGCACATTTATGTTTTCGATTTCTGCCTCAACACAAAAATAAGAAGGAGACTATCTTCATTGCTCCAAGTAAAAAAAAAGAATCTATTTTAAACAAGTGTACTTAGTTTCTTGAGAGTATATTTTATCTCTTACTGTTCATTTATTGCTGCATAGCATATTATCCCAAAGCGTAGGGGCTTGAAACAACCATTTAATCTCTCATAGTTTGGGTGGTTGATGGACTCAGATAGTTCTCTCTTTGGTCCTCATACACTTGCAAGATGGCAGCTGAGGTTGGAGTCATCTGAAGGCTTCTTGACTCACAGGCCCAGTGCCCAGGCTGGATGTCTGCAGGAGCTGGGACTGAGGACTCTCCACATGACCTTACCACGTAGCTCGCATGGGCTTCCTCACAGCTGGGGCCGTGACGACTCCTGAGAGGCCACGTTCTGTTGGAAAGGGGCAGTTGCCACTCATCTCTGCTTCTTTCCACATGAAAATATACTCAGTATGATTTCATTTTCTGATTTTCAAAGAGAGGTTGAAATTTAAAGTTCTTATGTGAAATCTGGTGATTTAAAAATACTGGTACCTAATTGACATTTTTAAAATATATTTTTATTGATTTCAGAGATGAGAGAGAGAGAGAGAGAGAGAGAGAGAGAGAGAATGAATGAATCATCAATGATGAGAGAGAATCATTGATTGGCTGCCTCCTGCTGGAGATCAAGTCTGCAACCCCAGCATGTGCCCTGACTCAAACTGAACCACAACCTCCTGGTTCATAGTTTGATGCTCAACCACTGAGCCATGCCAGCCAGGCCTGATTGACATTTTAAAAATAACACTGTGCTGGCCAGAGAGCACTTGTCTGTGTGTTCCCAGTGGTAGGCCTGTGGCACGAGGAGTAGACAGTGTGGCAGTAGCAGAGGAAGTATGTGAAGAAGGTGTGCTCCTCTTTTTTCCTTTCATAAGATAGAAATGAAAATTTGAAGTTAGAGCAGTGATGTCAGTAGGAGACTTTTTATAACATTTGACTATATTCAAATGGGATAGGTACTCTTCATCCAAATGAGAGCATTGTGATAACTAAAACATAAACTTCAAGGAAATAGGTAGAAAAAAAAGGAGATGTGATTTTGAGAGTAGCAAGAACAAAATCACCTTGTCTTTCAGAATATAGAGATTTTTTTGTGCAGATTTAAAAAATATTTTTCAATTGCAGTTTACATTCAGGTTATTTTGTATTAGTTTCAGGTGTACAGCATAGTGGTTAGACAATTGTATACTTTACAAAGTGGTTCCCCAATATTTCAAGTACCCACCTGAAACTGTACATAGTTATTATGAGATTATTGACTATATTCCCTTATGCTGCACTATCTCTGTGACTGTTTTGAAATTACCAATCTGTAGTTTTTAATCCCTTCACCCTTTTCACCCAGTCCCCCAGCCATGCTCCCCTCTGGCAATCATCAGTCTGATGATCTCTGAGTCTGTTTCTATTTTGCTTGTTTATTTTTTGTGCAGATATTGTTTCAACACTTTTATATTCATGAACGTTCTTCTTATTGACATCCTTTGTGTTGTTTATTGCCTTAAATTTTTAAAAAATCATTTAAATTTTTTTAAAATTACAGTTTAAACTATGTAATTACATTGGTTTTCAGTGTACAGCCCAGTGATTAGACATTGCATAACTTACTAAGTTATCATCCCGATAAATTTTGTACCCACCTAACACCATACATAGTTATTAGAATATTATTGACCATATTCCCTATGCTTATTGTTTTTTTAAAAAATCAACTGAATTGAACTCTTTAGCTTTAGAACACTCTGTATCTGAGATGTGACATCTGTTGGTCTATTGTCCACCCCTCCTAGGTGAGTTAAGTTCTATATGAGTGAGTTCTGGGAAAATAAAGGATTCTGTTGTATAACATGAAATGAGTATTCTCCTCTGTGATAAATTACACAGGAAAAGCCTTGCTGGTGGTGTAAGCTGTTTTCTGGGTTCTGAAGACTTTAGGAGAAACATAAATACTTTCCATGGTCAGGATGTTAAAAATGACCATTTGCTAGGTGTTACTCCTGGGAGTTGACTTCATTCAAAGTATCTAATTAGCGAAAGAACTACAATTTGACACTTCTGGAAGTCACAGTGTGTGGCAGAAACACTGAAAAAGTGGGCTAGAAAATTAATGATTGTTAATATATATTTGTTGAACTGAATAGTCTGTTATTAATTTCTTTTGGTTGAACTACTGCTATTAGTAAGTGAATACTCAGATATAAGCACTGGGTTTATAAACCTAAAACATCTGTGTAAATAGAAATTAAGTAGTACATGCACACATAATACCCAACTCAATGGTTATATAGTGATTTTACATATTCTAATATGTTAATATGAAAAAATTTACATGTAGTAATCATATTAGGTTTTCTTATAATGATAGATGATTATATATATGTATGTATGTGTGTGTATATATGTGTATTTATATGTTTATATGTATACACACACATAATATCAACAGATATATGGATATCAGTAATTATCGATATATACAATGCATATAGATGTATGTATATACATATATATGTGTGTGTATATATATGTGCACACACACACATATGTATGTTGATTTGATCTCTGTTAAGGACCAAGGAGTGAGGTGACCTGAGATGCTGAGAGGACTCGGCACTGAGAGGGTATGAGCTATAACATGCAAAAGAGCTGATGCTCCGGCAGTGGAAGTCTTGACTTGGCATCAGGACAACAAAGTGTTCTGTGGATTTGGTGCTAAGGCCCAGGTCATTTCACAAGTCTATGGCAGAGGTTGATTCATTCCTTTGAAAATATTTACTTAATGTCTACTGTGTGCCAGACACTATTTTAAGTGCTGGGGAAACAGATAAGTGACCAAAATAGATAAGACTCCTCTTCTGACAGCATTTACAGTCTGGGGTGTTGATAGAGCTATCTGTTTCTCTGCCCCCAGGAGATAACCATAGTGGTGTGTAGGGGGCTCATTTAGGGGGCGAGGTCCTCTGGCTCTATTTCACCCTCTAAACAAGCGGTTCTCAACCTGTGGGCCGCGACCCCTTTGACGGTCAAACGACCCTTTCACAGGGGTCGCCTAAGACCATCCTGCATATCAGATATTTACATTACGATTCATAACAGTAGCAACATTACAGTTATGAAGTAGCAACGAAAATAATTTTATGGTTGGGTCACAACATGAGGAACTGTATTTAAAGGGCCAGAAGGTTGAGAACCACTGCGAGTCTGAACAGTAGATCAATACTAAGCAGCAAAGCATTGACACAGCCTGAAATAATCTTCAATTATATCACATGTCTTTATAAATGTGGCAGTGGGTTATTCTCAAATGTACAAGCAGCTGAAATGAGTCAACTGAAAACAGTGTCCTTGCTTTTAAAGGCAGACAGCTCAGAGATGGTTCACATAGGGCCTTTATTGTCAGGCTACAAATAGACACGGGCGCTGGGTAGAAACATGTTGTAAAAACACAGATGAGTCACTGCATTGCTGTTGTTTAAGCACACTCTTCCGCCAGCTTCAGTGCAGGAGGTCTTGCCTACTCAAAGATAGGAATTCACATCGAAGCATTTATTTCATAGATGAAATATGTGTGTATATAATAATCCCATGTATATAATAAGGCATATATATATATATTTAATAATTCCATGTACATTTACATGATATATATGATAATGTCCCCATCTATTTGTATACACACACACACACACATACACAAACACACACACTTCACTAGAAGCAGGTCTGGGTAGTCTTATGGATCATTTCCCATGGACCTGTGTTCAAAATAAGACAGTTGAAGCTATGATGGCTCCCAGTATAACCAATTTATAATGGCCACATAGATGACTGTACGATTTCCCCAACATGGCACTTTGTGAGGCCTCTGTGGCTTCCAGGGTGAGTATTCACAGCTTGCTTGTTAATAAGCATGGGCGAGGTTTAGCTTGGGCTTCCGCTTCTTCATCAAGAGTTGACCTAACATTCATCTAGGATCCAGCCCAGGCTGGTACTGTTTTCTGTTCTTAGTGTTTAATAAGAGCATGACCTTTTTGAGATCTATGAATTGTGCTGACACTTGTTATATTCGTATGACTCTTACCTTTGTCAGTAAGTCCCACCGTAATAACACTCAGGCCCCCTGCCATGCTGTGTGAATTAAACAAGGGCTTTTCAGCTTCACCATCCTGAAAATTTGTCCTTCCCACAATTGAGTTCTGTGATCATCCATGTCAATTCGCTGCATTATATTTACATTCTTGGTTGCCAAGCAAGTATACTGTTTTATCCATTTAGATACTTTTAATTAAATCGTTAAACGTCGACTTAACAAATATTTATGGATAGTTTAGTCTTTGGGCAGGATACTGATATAGAGAACATTTTTTGATACTTCATGGCAAGTTTTTGTGTTATTTAAAAGTTGTTTAGCTTTGCCCTAACCGGTTTGGCTCACCTGGGAGCCTGCGGACTCAAGGCTCCCAGGTTCGATTCTGGTCAAGGGCATGTACCTCAGTTGTGGGCACATCTCCAGTGGGGAGTGTGCAGGAGGCAGCTGATCCATGTTTCTCTCTCATGGATGTTTCTGATTCTCTCTATCCCTCTCCCTTCCTCTCTGTGTAAAATCAATAAAATATATTTTTAAAAAAGTTGTTTAGCTTTATGAAACAAAGAAAAGTATTTTAACTTAAATCTACATTGTTAATTGTGAATGACTGAGCATAGTTTAGAGTGAAGAAATGAAGAAAGCCACTTTATTTTTTTTCAAGAGTAAATATAACCCTATATTCACAACCTTATAGCAAAAGAATACAGTAAGATTTTTAGAATTCTGTGAATTTTGTGGTATTTATGGACCCCAACCGAGCACATTTTAAGGGAATTTGTCTCATAATAAGGAACATTTATAGCTGGCATCTCCAAATTTGAGGCTTTATTTTAACATACTGCTGTGCTAAGAATACTTAATCAATCTGCTTAAGTTGGAAATATATCATTTCTTATTCACATGACAGACCTCGATGAGATAGACATTTCTTTATGAAGCTGATCGTGTGCAATTTATAACAGCAAGGTTAAAGCCAATTGGTAATTGCTTCACTATAGTGAGGGTTGTCTAGTAATTTCAACTTACCTAAATGTTGCACTTTAGTACCAAAATCCATTTCTTCCTGGAAGTGGAAATGTGAGATGACATGTTGGTTCCTTGAACTAGTCTTCCAGACTAGGGAGGTAGTCAGAGCTGTTTGAGTAAGCAAAGTAAATGTTCCTGACAAAGTAAGGGGCTCTGCATTGTTCAGCTGCCTCCAAGGTCTGCTGGCCATTCCTTCTCCCAGGAAGAACTTTAAATCATTTGCTTCACTTCAGGTGCAGCTTCTGAATTAAATCTGTTTGATTACAGTTAAGTCAGTTATGCCCGGTTGGTATGGTTCAGTGGTTAAGCATTGACCTGTGAACCAGGAGGTCACAGTTTGATTCCCAGTCAGGGCACATGCCTGTGTTGTGGGCTCAATCCCCAGTGGGGTGTGTGCAGGAAGCAACCAATCAATGATTCTCTCTCATCATTGATGTTTCTATCTCCCCCTCTCCCTTCCTCTCTGAAATGTGTGTGTGTGTGTGTGTGTGTATGTATATATATATATACACACACACACATACATACATACTAGAGGCCCGGTGCATGAAAATTTATCCACGGGAGGGGGGTTCCCTCAGCCCGGCCTGCCCCCTCTCACAGTCCGGGAGCCCTCAGGGGCAGGAGGTGACCTGGCAATCAGGGGAAGGCAGTGCCGCATCACACCTCTGCTGCTGCCACTGCCTGCCAAGCAAGCCTCGGCCAGCCCTGATTACCTGAGCCTCGGGCTTGCCCTGGGTGACTGGGGGGCTGAGGGGACTAGGGGACTCTGGAGGCAGGCATGTGGAGTGGCCGGGCCCGGCCTTGCCGAGTACCGGCCACCCTGGTGGGGCTGAGGGGACTGGGTGCCGCCATCTTTGAGGATGTGACAGTCAATTAGCATATTCCCTCCTTATTGGCTGTAGGTGCTGCCATCTTTGAGGGCAGGGCAGTCAATTAGCATATTCCCTCCTTATTGGCTGTGGGCGCCACCATCTTTGCAACAGCGTGAGGGTCAATTAGTATATCCCCTCTTTATTAGATAGGATATTTAAAGTTATCATTTGTGCCCAGATTTTACTTACCAGAATTTGTTACCTCTATTTTCTTGGTGATCAGAAAATGATAGTAATTAGGCTGGTTAGGGATGCCAAGTGTTGAAAATTTCTAGAATTATTTTGCGTTTGGCTTAAAATTAGTTTGAAATAACTTTATTTTTGTAAGATGTAATTATGCATTGTAGAAAATGCAAGCAATACAGTAAAACTAGGTAGAATGTAATTTTCCCCTTATACTTATCACCCAGAAATAACCATTATTAATTTTTTCATGAATACCTTCCCATACATTTTTCAATGCCTGTACAAACAGACTAATATATAAGATTTTATATAAATGAGATAATAAATATACTATTTCAAAGCATGATTTAATGGAAGTCTTTTCACTTCAGTATGGATCTTGAGAATCATTTTTAATGACTACATCTATTTGTACACATAATACATGTGCTATAATTTACTTAATAAACCCCCTATTAGTAGGCTTTCAGTTTTCCCCAATTTTCTCATCTGTAAACAAAGGTTATGCCAATTTATACTTCTATCAATAATGGACAAGATTGCCCACTTGTCTACACCCTTGCATGAACAGGATTTCTCATTTTTGTTATTCTGAGGGTTGAAAAATAATAGCTCATTCTTATTCAGTTCAAATTTATTTGAATTTTAGTGGGGGGTGAATATCCTTTCACATTTTTATTGACTACACTTTTCTTTTTATCCCAACTTGAGTATATGCTTGTTGATTTTAGAGAGGAGGGGGAGGGAGAGAGAAAGAGAGAAACATCGATGTGAGAGAGAACATTGATTGGTTGCCTTCCTTACATGCCCTGACGAGGGATGGAAACCCCAACCTAATGAATGTGCCCTGATCGGGAATAGAACCCGCAACCTTTTGGTGTATGGGATGACCCTCCAACCCACTGAGCCACACTGGTCAGGGCAGGCTATCTATTCTTATTTATATCTGTGTCCTTGCTGTATTTTCCTTTTACCCATTTGGTTTTTTCCCATTGACTTGTTCAAAACTTATGTAATAAGGATATTTTCTTTTGCTTCTCAGAAATATCACAAATATATTTTTCCCAGATTTACTGTATGCCTTCTAACCTTATTTATGATTTCTTTTGCTGTATGGATTCCAACTTTTATGTAGTCAAAATATTCAATGTTTTATAGTTTCTTATTTTCATGATATACTTAGAGAGGTTTCCCTACCCCAAGATCAGAAAAATATTTACCCACATATCTTAGGTCTTTAATGTTTTCCTTTGAATTTTTTATCCATCTGGAATTGATTTTTGTGTAAGGTTATACAGGCATTTGATGTTTGGGCACTTCAGACGATCTAGATACATACTCCCAGCTCTTCAAACAAAAAGACATTGATTGTAAAGCCTCCCTGTCTTGCCCGTCCGTCCTGTTAGGCTTGGAGTTGAAGCTCTTTTGGCTCATGCTTTTCTTCAAGTGGGGAGCTAATTTGTCTTTCAAGTCTTCCCTCTTTTTTGGTCCCTGCTGGGCAGTGTGAAGAGAAATCCTGTTTATGACGACAAAGCATTTTTAGGCAGAGTAGGTGGCAGTAAGGATTTGCCAGCTGTAGTCTGTCAGAACAGAACTCACTGATTTATAGGCTGTAGCTACTCAGGTGAAATAAAAAATGAGGGTTGGATATCCAATCTTCTTTCCCCTGTAGATGAATGGTCGGTGTAACTGAGCCTTAACTATGCTAGTGGTGGTTCATGTTTTGAAGAGGGGGAAGGTTGCTTGAATGCGACTCAAAATTAGGCCACGCGAGAATCACCTGGGGAACTTTGAAAGCATGCTGATTCCCTAGGCCTGATCTTCTGAGGTTATGATTCAATTTTTCAAGGTAGAGATAAAAAAAAAAAACAGTCCTATTTTTTCTTAAAAATTTTTTTAGGTAATTTGCATGTGCCTAAAATTTGATTATATACTTGTATCATTTCTCCTCTCATTTTGATCATGTGGCTTGGCTTATGCTGGGAACCTGGCGTCAAAACTGCAGGTAACAGCACTCACTACTGATGTCCAACAGTGATGTTTAACTGGCATTAGGCTGCATCATTCTTCTTGGCTAAATTTCAGAATCAAAGACTTATCTAAAGAAATTTGGTTTTATTATTCAACATGCTACACAGTTTGCATAAGTTACCACGGGCAGGGACTAGATTTTCTCTCTTTATGGTTGGAAACATTTTAGTGTTGTTGTTGATTTTAAAGCTTGACTATAACAATAATGTTGGCGAATGCTTTATCATTTTCTGACACCAACGTATTTTATTTTCCAAGTTTCACTTGGTTGAAAGTTGTCAAAGAAACAGAAAATTCTTTGTTTTGGGGGGCCGTTGTGCCATTTTTCTCTTTCTGTTATTACGACTGGATAATCACGGGAACTAACATTTTGCTGTATCTCTACTTTATTCTTAGCTCTTTATATATTACTAGAGGCTCAGCGCATAAAATTCATGAGCAGGTACTGTCCCTAGGTGTGGTCTGTCATCAGGGCCATTTTCCCTGGCTGCCCACAGCCGGCCCTGAAACCCGCCGCCACCCTTTCACCATAGGGTGATCAGTGCCTGATGGCCAGGGGAAGGGACTGAGAGGTTGGCTGTTACTGTCTGCTCACCAGCCCTGCCCCCGCCATGGGTTGCCCTCCGTGTGTGGGACGACCGGTGGGGCGGGGGCCTTGGCCTGGCACCGCCTGCATCCCCTGCCACCCACCCCTGGTTTCTCGTTTGTCATCAGGCGATCGGAGCCTGCCGGCCAGAGAAAGGAACCGAGAGGTGGTCAGTGTGCCTCATAGTGACTTGTCCAGCAGTCGTTCTGATCGTTCTGCCTTTAGGGTCAATTTGCATATTATCCTTTTATTATATAGGATTCTCTTATTTAGTCCAAATGATTATCCTGTAAATAGCCATCAATGTTCCAGAAGAGAGAATTAGGAGTTAGAGAGTCTGGTGACTAGTGGAGCAGATATTTAAACCCAAGATATTCCTGACTCCAAGACATGCTGTTTGTGCTGAGCCACCTGGAAGTGACCTTGGACATCATCTAGCCCAACTTCACCTTATATCTAAATAAATACATTATGTCTATGTTACTATTCATCAAAAGTGTATTACCTGCCAGAGGCTATGCTAAGCACTTTATATACATTATCTAACCTATTACATATATTAAGCCATAGGGAGATTAAGTCACTAGCTTAAAGTCACTGAGCTAGTTATTTAATGGTACAGTCTACAGGTAAACTTGAGATTGTCTGAATCCTGAGTCCATGGTTATACTACATCAGCTCGATGTTTATCTGCAACATGAAAAAACTAAATTTGACAAAGGTTAAGTGACATTCCCAAGATCATCAGCTCTTTGGTGGCAGAATGAAGTCTAGACTTTAGATTTGCTGCCTGCCAGTTGTGTGTTCCTTCTACTGTTCTGCAGTGGGCGACACTTGATCAGAAATGACATATGATAAAACCTAACCAAAATGGAGTTGGAGGACTTTATGGCACCTGATTCTGCTACACATCAGAGCTCAGCCATCTGCATTCTCATGAGTTGCTATGGAGTTTGCTCGTCTTTGGGAAATGAGGTATAGAAGTATCTTTCTGAGATATAGCTACTAAAAATATGCACATCCACCCATTATTTTCCTTTTTTATATCAGTGAACACTGAATATAGTAAATCAGAAAAGGGATTTCTGATAGTTCACTTTATAAATGGCTTTAAATTCTAGGTACAATTAAACTACAGTTATTCAATGCATGAGGTGTTTTTTTTTTTTTTAAATTTCTGTATTGTCAAGAGTAACATGTCAAAATATGGTGAAAATAGTTCTTTTCTGAGAAATGCTGGAAGCATCTCTAAGTTCAAGCAAGTTTCTTTCCAGTGCAGTGTGTATAATTAATCACCTTTCTCTGTTTCAAAATTGTCAGCCACAGAATGGAAACTTTAGCACTTACCAAAGGATCAAGTACTGAAATAAAAATAATCTGCCTTTTAGTTGTCACATGGCATCCATAAATCAAAGCCATTTTCTGGAAGAAAGTTGCTGTTATCTTTACTGAATGTGCAGCCATGGCTGTTGACCTTTGATAAGTGGAACGTAGGGTGTGATTTGGGCATTTCTTCTTGGATTCCTGTAGCGCTTCCCAGATGCCTGCAGAGCTCGCGAGGTATAGTGTATAGCATGATGGGAGGAAGACAAATATGAGGACCTTAGGAGGCCCTGTTCCTACCCTCACAGTTACTAATGGTGATGTCAGACCAAGTAGAGATTCTTAATCTCACATTCCTCCTTCCTTCCTTCATGTTCTCTTTTGCACCCAGGCCTTGCTGTATTTTGACCCTGCAGTAGTGATGAAAAATAGGCACCCCATGCTTGATAAAGAATGATGCAGGCCAAAAAACTTTGCCTATCACATATACTCAGTGCAGCTTGTCCCACCACATGGAGCATTCCAGTCCTACCCTTTCATGTAACACACATTGAAGTAAGTCATGAAAAAGAAAGGTAGATGATAAAGACCCCAGTGTCAATGCACAAGGAGTAGAAAAACTGTATGTCCAAGAAAATCCGAGGCACAGACACATCTTTTCTCCTTGCTAAGGGTGACGTAGTGGTTTGAAAGACTTGTTGTGCCTCATTGTTGTACCAAATGTGGATTTGTTCATTCATTTAACCTCCTGAAACTCAGTATCTTCACATGTAAGAGATGAAGACTGATACTAATTGGTTGGGCATAAATTAGTCGCTGCATAAATGCTGCCTGGTTCTGCTACCTTGCTTGTTATTCTGCTCCCTGCCCCTCTTAGTAAGAAAGGAGTGGACACTCTGATTACATATGGATTGGCTATAAAATAAGATGGCACCTTTCAGCCATGCAGTAGATTTCACATCTCTGGAAACAGGGTCTCTTTCTGCCAGACTTCTTAGATAGAAGAAGAAATTGTTCTGAATCATTTCAGGATGTGTATACTCTTGGTGTGAGAAGCCAGTCTTATTGTCATCCCCATCCCCACCCCAGCTCCATTGTTACATGGTGCTACGCTAAAGGATTTGTGTCTGTTTTCTGAATTAAACTCTATCTATAGAAGAGAAGGATGTCATTTTAAGGAGAATATTGCTGGCTCTGAAGCTGTATAAAAATTTGTGCTCAGTAATCATTATAATAAGGGTCTTCTAGGATGGCTTTTGAATGGAGATAGCACTTAGTGTATTTCAATTTTATTAGTTGATTAGAAAACACACCAATTTATTTGCAGTCATTTTATTTATATTATATGAAAGTGAATGAAAAGTTGCGGGAGAATTTTGGGGGCAGTGGAACGAGGTGACTTAGGGAGGCTGATAGGTGGATACGTTAACTGGGGGGTCGGGGGGAAGGACTGGGAACATCTCAGATTCCCAGAGAGCCAGTCTGCTCCACTCAGAGGGATGTTTAGATTTATGTAAACACTAGAGGCCCATTGCTCGAAGAGATTCGTGCAATAGGCCTTGGAGAAGGCAAGCCTCGAGGCTTCTTTGCTCCAGCTGCAGTGGAGAAGCCAAGCCTCTTCAGTCTTCGGTTGTCTTCAGTCTTCAGTCTTCGCTCGGGCCAGAGCCTTCAGTCTTCACTCCGAGCCTGCATATGCAAAATAACCCTGCATCTTTGTTGGGTTAATTTGCATACTCATCCTGATTGGCTGGTGGGTATAGTGGAGTGATGACCAATTTGCATGTTTCTATTTTATTAGTGTAGATAAGTCATGCTTCTACAAACAAATAATTATTGTTCAGTTGAAGAGGGAAATCTTCCTAGTACCATTTTCTTTAGTATACACATAAAGTTACAGGGATCCCCTAATTCTCCCTACTATATAAATTTATTTACCACTAAATATATTTATGTGTTTTAAAGCTGTAGAATATCTTGACTCATTTAAAAACTATTTTATCTTACAGTTTTTGTGGTTCAGATTTACCGCCTTACATAAAAGGTCTCTGTCATATTTTTATATTTAAAAATCCTCTCTTGATAGAGTACCGTCTTACATTTATAAATGGACCGTTTTACAAATAAATGTGGGCTTCTCTAACTGAAGTTTGAAATGATGAAAAATATAGGAAACAGGCCAGTTTGCTACCATTTGAGGCACTGGTCCCAAATGATGCGATTAAGTTAGCATAATTTTGTAAGTCAGTGATGTTTTGTAGCTCATTTATCTTTGCTCTTGTTTTGCTAAAGGAAAATAATGGGTTGATTTTCAGAGATGTAACTCCAGGGCGATGTGGCCACAAAGGTTTAGCTATGATGTCCCTGTACATTCACTTCCTCTAAGATAAAGTAAATGGAAGCTCCTGTCTAAGTTGGCATTGGACAATGAATATGTAATAAGAATATTTTTGGAATTGATGTCTTAGAGACTGCAGGTTGGAGGGCAATCTACTTTGTGTGTTCCCCTTTGCTCCCCTCTGCACTTAAAAGCTTTCCTCTAAAAAAATAGCGTTTGTGCATAAAATGTCACTGCTTATAAGAACCAGCTATGTGCAAGGTGAAATCAGGCTAAAACAACACTGAAGGTCACCACAAAGACTAAAACACCGTCCAAAGGGCTACATCACTTCTCCCCACTCGGCGGGATTGTATAATGTAATTTTATGTGCAGAGGCTTCAGGTATTGTTTTCCAAATGGGTCAGAGTCATCTTCCGCCTTCTGTAGTCAACCACCTGTCATTTTAGTCACTTTGTTCTTTGAGCAATTCAGCCATTGGGGTAGGGAGGAATGACTAAATCGCACGCATGGTAAAATAAATGATGATACTTGTATTGGTAAGACTCTATTGTTCGTATCTGTTTGCTATGTTTGCATGGCCCTCGTAATAGCATATCAGGTGGCCTAATTTCCCTAGTGACACCAACACAAGAAGAAAAATGCCATGCATTTTAACACCTGTATTTTTTTCCTACTAGGGCGTGTTGGAGAGCTTCCTGGGCACAGCTGTCTCTGGAGCCATCTTCTGCCTCTTCGCTGGTCAGCCCCTCACTATTCTGAGCAGCACGGGGCCTGTTCTGGTTTTTGAGAGGCTTCTATTTAATTTCAGCAAGTATGTACAGACACATCTAATTGTACATTAGGACTGTGTAACTTAGAACATCCGTAGTCTAGATGGAGCACAGGATAGTAGTTCAGAAGACCAGAATATGGGAGTTGTAAGCCATGGAGGGTGAATGGCCCTGAGAGGTTAGGTAGTCCAATAGTCATTTTAAATCTGATTCCATGAGGCCCATGTCTCCCCCATTATTGCCCCTTACCTTCCTGCTTGGGCTCCTTTGCCCTCTGACTTCCCGTTGGGTTTGGTGGAGTGTGGAGCACCCACAGGACAGGAATGAAGAGAGGTCAGGATATATGTCTGCCTCCCCACCTCCCTGTCTCAGCTTAGCACCCTTGCCTGGCAGTGGCTGGTCCCTTGAGTGCAGCCCCTGTAGGGCGGCTCCTACACCCTGTTTGTAGCCCTCAGCAGGGTCTATTCCTTCCTTGGCCTTTTCAAACCAGGAGGTAGGAATGGCTTCCTGATGTTGCTGGTCCCTGTAAATAGCCCATTTATTAAGTTGTTCTCAAAACCCCATTTGAAAATGACTTCTACTTCTTGCCATGACCCTGACTGACACACCAGAGATAGGAAATGTCTTGTTCGAGGTCACATGGCTCATTCATGAAAGAGACTGGCTGCTCCAGTGGTCCTCTGCTCCTAACCTCCCCTACAGTGTTTTTAGCTACAGATATATTGTAGCACTCAGCTGAGTAATAACTAATATTTGTTGAGTGCTGACCATGTCCCAAGCATTATCTTATGTGCATTACATATACTCCCTCATTTAATTCTTGTAGCAGTCCTGTGAGGTAGGGCCGTGTTCTGCTTGATCGATGAGAAAGCTGGCGTGGAGTGGGTAAGTGGATTGCTAATGGTTACATCACCAGTCGTTGGCAGGGCTGGGATATGAGTCCCTGCTTTCTAACTCCATAGCATCCAGCTCTTACAGAATCACTAGACATACTAATGGGCATGATAATTATGATATTAATATTTTCTTTTAGAAATTGACGGATCATTGTAAGAAGGAGAAAATCAAATTAAGCAAATTATCCAAGTGGCCACATTAGCACACAAATGAGTTTGAAATAAAATTGGGTATTCCAGCCTCTTTCTAATGAACTTAATACCTTTAAGAGAGAATTGCCTTTACTGGCAGATCTCAACCCTGAAACAGATTGAAGAATTTCATAAAACTTGCTAGTACTCCTTGTTGGAATTTCTATATTATATTATTATACATTTTTAGTATTTTAATGTTAGAAATGTCATTACTTGTATTATACCTCATGGACTTAACAACTCACATAATATTGAAACTGTGTCCCATCGGAAATGATCACAAGATAGAAGAGGGGATGAGGACTTAAAACTAGCGGTTTGAAAACTGGGTTGAGAATATCAGCGAGGGTCTTCTGAGAATTTGAAGTTCTACATTTTAAATAATGTTGTGAGTTTTCTCTAGCTCATTATTACACATCCCTCCTCTATTATAATTCTCAGAAAGACATTGGAAAGAATTCTGTTCATGTCAGTTTATAGAAAGAGTCAAACAGTTTTTATATGTTTAAGAAAACATTGTGTGAGACAAGAGAGCTTTTGTGGAAAGATTAAACAAGCATGTACTATAAACAGGAACAAACACGCACAACCTTTGCAGGAAGATTTATTGGATGCAATGTGATCAGAGCCTTAATCTACAGAAAATGTTTGTATCCCAGTTTACTTTAGATAATTGAAGGAGAGAGATTATTTCCTTTCACTAAGTCAGTTCCTTTCTCACTTTCCCTTCTGTTTTATCATAATTGGTAACATAAACATAGTTCCAAGTAATTTATTTGAAAACAGTTGTAAAGCAGCAAGAAACCTTGTAAGTCAGTGATGGATTTAAAGCGGGGTTTCTCAAATGTTTCTTGTTGTGGCAAACCTTATTTTATTTACAGTGCTGTATCATTTGCTTAAATATTATAATGAAAGTGCTAATATTTTGTCTAGATGCAGAGTATTTTGTGTAGATGGATAATTCCCACAGTGTGTTTCATCAATTAGTAGTCCCATGGATACTCTATGAAAAAAAGCTTCTGTGATCCTAATAAGTCTGGGAAATGCTGTATATTATATCTCCCTCTTGGCAGTTCACTTTATACTTTAGCTTACTAAGGGATCTGAGAAATCCTTCAGTAAAGAAACTGTTCTACTCTGTCTCTCCCAGACTTTCCCCAACATATTTTTTAATTTTTTGAGAAATTGTTAAATTCTTGTCTTGTAGGTTCAGTGGGCTCAAACAGTAACTCTACATAATCCACAGATTTTCTCTGACATGGGATACAGGTTTTAATGCTTGCCCTGAAAACTGGAGAATCATAAAAAAATGTGAACGATGTGTGCTGTCACCTTTTAAAATTAGTAACAGGATGAAGGAAAGAGCTCACAACTGTTTCCCAATTTCTGCTGTCTCTTTTGCATTATTTTTATACACTGTATCCCAATAATACAGAAATAGATGATTGGACAAGGCCCACCCACATTATGGAAAGAGAGATGGAAACATCTTTGAGAGAGAAACATCCATTGGCTGCCTCACACACGCCCCCTACTGGGGATCGAGCCCAAGACCCAGATATGTGCCCTGACCAGAAATCTAACCATGACCTCCTGGTTTATAGGTCAGTGCTCAACCACTGAGCCATGCCGGCCAAGCAAGGAATTATTTCTTTATGGTGGCATAATAATATCACTAGACCAAATCCTTAAACTTGATATTTTCTGGAAAACAAGAATGAGCTTTTATCTAGTGGCTCAATGCGATCTTGCAATGCTAGCAATCTTTCTGCAGACATTCGGTAGTTGCATATTATTCTTTGTGGTCACTGGAGGCGGAGTCTAACCTTTGTTTCTCCTTTCCAGGGACCATGACTTTGACTACTTGGAGTTTCGCCTTTGGATTGGCCTGTGGTCAGCCCTCCTGTGCTTCATTTTGGTAGCCACCGATGCCAGCTTCCTGGTTCAGTACTTTACTCGCTTCACTGAAGAGGGCTTCTCTTCTCTGATTAGCTTTATCTTTATCTACGATGCTTTCAAGAAGATGATCAAGCTAGCCGATTACTACCCCATCAACTCTGACTTCAAAGTGGGCTACAATACTCTCTTTTCCTGTACCTGTATGCCGCCCGACCCAGGTGAGGACATGGCGGGCAGCATTTGTGCCTGCCTTGTGGTTGGAGGAAGGTGCGGGCTTGATGTGTGCAAGCTTTCAACATGGGAACGTGATCCTCAGGAAGGGGTTCATTTTCTTTTCTCTGGGAGACCATCCTGCTGAATTTGAAGTGTCATTGTCTGACATGGTATCTTAGCCATGCGATTCAATCAGGGAGTGGAATCAGGAGCTCTAGAATCTGACCATAACCAGCTCAATACTTTAAAATTAACTCAAACTGCATTAGTTGCAAGGAAACTGTGTGTGTGTGTGATTAGTAGTCTTATCTGATAGGTGAGGAAAGCAGGTACATACATGAACAGATACGAGAACCAGGCAAACCTAGACCTCTGAACATCTGTCCCATATTTCACTGCTCCTTTATTGCTACAGGAACCTCTTCCTTTAAGGAAATGCTAAATAGATTGGTTTAAGCCTATAGAAGAAACAAAGGAGACACTAATCCACTTTGTATATCTGAAGCATAAAATTAAAAATAAATGCATACTGGAGTCACCTGGCAGTAAAGTAGAGCCTTAATGTTCATCTCTGTTAGACAACATAAATAAGAAATGGAAAGGAAAAGAGGAAACAAAAGGAAAAAAGAAAAGAGGAATGTTCTGTTCTCAGAGAAGATTTATACTCTAGAGTCAGGAAAGACATAAAAGTAAAATTAACTTCTGGATAAGAAATATGATTCTATATATCTTAGTATTTTAATATCCATCTTTCCAAACCTGAGACCTTTTTCACAAAAAAGGTGTTCAACTTGGTCTTTGAAAAATTTTCTTGCAGTAATTCATCATCATTTTATAATATAGAAAGGCGTTTGGAAAAAAGGATTCACTTAGAGAAAAGTTGCTTTACATCTGTCAGAGACAATTAAATGGTAATAGTGTTAGTGATCCCAAGTTATGCAATCAGCTACATGTTGATGCCCCTTAATGTGATATACACTCCATGCTCTTTGGAGTATAGAACCAGAGTTACAGCAGTGTTCTGAGGGCTGTGCAAACATGTACATGAGTGTGGGGCACATTCAGAAAAGACCCTCTTAATATTTATAGGAAAACAAATATGGTTATATTATAGACTATAATGCAAATGCTTTTGAGTTTAAAGACTAAACAAAATGCTACGGTGCTGGAATTTTGATGCGCGTGGCAGGCTGTGTCAGATTACTCCCAGGTGTTTGAGTTGTGTACCTTCATTCTTCTCTGTCACTTTGGGGAGAAGTCTTACAGGACTGATATCATCTTGAGTGGTGAGAGAAAAGAGAACAGTATCTCTCTAAAAATGTGTCCATCAGCAACACTGATGAGAAGATAGGGCATTGTTGGGCTTTGCACTCATGGATTTTTGTTTTGTTTTGTTTAAGGAACATCAACACACATTAACACGTTAAGCGCCAAGCCTGTTTTGTCTTCCTTTCCGTTTAGCCCGTGATATCTGATTTCATCGATAGGCTGGTGGCCAGAGACTGACAAGGTCCAAACAGAAAATATAGTGTCAGTCACCGGTGACTGACATTGTGCTTAACGTGTTAAGAGAAAACCCAGGCTTAAAAGCAAAGCAGAGAGAGTATAAAGTGGAAATATGAAAATTCAGGAGAACATGAATCACATGTAATTATGAAGGCCTATTATTGTTAAGATGTATACTGACTGGAAATATTTTATAACTTAAAAAGTGTTTAGAAAGAATAGGTACTCAATACATGATGGATATTAGAATCAATTAAATATGCTTCCTAGAGACACACAGATGTTACCATTACACAACTGTGTAGAGCTCTTCCCAGGAGAGAAGTGGGTAAAACTCCCAGTCATCACCCATCCTGGACTTTCAGGGGAAGTCCGGACTGTACATGTTCAAAATATTGGATCACAGACATACAGCAGGTACTCAAATAAAATCATTTTGTTCAATGTCATTTTGTTATAAATTAATGAGATGCTGTAGGAGCTTAACTCTTGTTTATATCAGTTAGCCTACAGTAAAATTGGTTTTGTTATACATCATTTTGCCTAAAGTCACAACCTATCAACAATGTTAAGTGAGGATGTACTGTATTTAATTGTGGGATTTCAAACTCTACTTTTCATTTTTTTATTTCTATCTGTATGTATATATTTATGGAAGAGTCTATGAGCTGACTTCTTAGGCAAGTCTGAATACACCAAGATTTTCTAAAGGGCAAGTATACCACCCAGCAGTCCTGTGGTGAGAGGTGTTCATAAGGACAGATGAGGGCTTTGTCAGCACATCTGTCACAAGGAGAGCTCTGCCTGTTGTCAGCCCGGTGCCCACCTGAGGGGAATGGAAACTTGCACCCATTGTTTTAATTGGATGCTGGCAGAAAAGGTAACATGAAACCCAGGAAGGCAGACCTGAATGTGTTTTTATTATGAAAGACACAAAAAGGTTTTACATGTAATTTTCCTTCCAAGAAGGATCTTTGTTTTCTTGAAATAGTGATATTGAGGCTTAGACTGATCTGACCTTTGGCATGGCAAGTGCTGGCTGAAGTGGTGATGGCTCTTCCTTTGATCTGTGTCTCCCAGGTTGTATACAAGTCAGTCCTAAATAGCTAGACAGTCCTCCTACCTCTGGTGGTACCAGGAAAGTAGGGCTGCAGGGCTTCAGAGTCAGAAAATCACACATCCCAGTCCCAGCTCGGTAATGCCCAGTGTGTGACTTTGGGGAAAGCTCATGCTCCTGAGGTAGCTTAGTCTTGCCAGGTCACCTGACAAATGAGGTTAAAAATAGAACCTACCTTATAGAATTGTTTTGAGGGGGGGAAAGGAGACATTATAGAGAAGGTACTTAGGACAGTTTCTAATATGTGATAAATAATCAAATGTTAACTGCCATTATTGTTGCTGTCATTCATTAAAATTTAAGGCTCATGAGTAGCCTTTAAGTAGGGTGATATAGAACAGCGGTTCTCAACCTGTGGGTCGCGACCTTTTTGGCGGTCGAGCGACCCTTTCACAGGGGTCGCATATCAGATATTTACATTACGATTCATAACAGTAGCACAATTACAGTTATGAAGTAGCAACAAAAATAATTTTATGGTTGGGGGTCACAACATGAGGAACTGTATTTAAAGGGCCAGAAGGTTGAGAACCACTGATATAGAACAGAGAAATCAGTTTTCCTCATTCACCCTTCTGAGCAAACATTCTTGGGCAGTTGGCCCATTCTACAATAGGACTGTTGGTGGCACTCTGTATTTTTAGAGTCATCCAGATGAGTGGCATTCATGGCAGACGTGCTCATGAATGCGAGGATTACACAAACCTATGGAGATGGGATATGTTTCTGGTTTGGAAAAAAAGCAAATGGCTCTTTGCATTTTCGCGACAGTCCATGCTTTACAAAACCCCTTAAGATTAATGATAGTGTATTTCTCCAAAAGTCTTAGTATGTATTTATAGCAAATTGCAAAAATCCACCATAAATTTAGTACTTCATGATAGCAAACTGAAAAACGATAGCAAGAGAATAATGCAGTTTCATGTACAGCTAGAGTAAGTATTCTAAAAACAACAAAAGACTGGTCTTTCATCGCAACATGCCCTCCTACTAAAAGAATTCAGTCAATGAGTCAATAATATTTAAACTGGCGGGTGACTTGTTTTCCAACATGGGGGCAATATGTAACAATGAACCAAGAGCTGCACAGATGTAGCCGTGATCCTGCAAACTGAGAAATGATTTTGCAGGAGGAAAATAGGAGTCATTTAATCACTAAGAAAACTCTACTCATGGCCACAATAATAATGTGAGTTTGTGTGTGATCTTTCTTGTTCTCACTTGGCTTCTCTAAAATTTCATCACTTTCTGAGTTTCCTTTTCTTTTTAAAATTTATTTCTTAAAGTCTCTATAATAATAAAAGCATAATATGCTAATTAGACTGGACATCCTTCTGGATGAAGCCAGGACTGCAAGGGAAGCCCGGGTCCCGGGTGCCAGAGGGAAGCCGGTGCCGGCAGCCGGGGGAAGAAAGGCTTATTCTTGCACGAATTTCATGCATCAGGCCTCTAGTAGATAGTATATAATCTTATGTTGGCTATATTATGTTTCAAGTGTATCATATAGTGATTCTGCTTCTTTATGCCTTACAATGTGACCACATCACTAATTCTAGTAATCATGTGTCACCTTGTAAACTTACCACAATATTATTCACTATATTCCCCTTTCCCTTTGACTATAGTCACCCATCCCCCATCCCTCCCTCTGGTAATCATCCCTTTGGTCTCTGTTACTATGAGTCTGGTTTTGTTTTGTTTCATTGTTTTTAGATTCCACATGTAGGTGAAAACACACATATTTGTCTTTCTCTGCCTGACTTATTTCACTTAGCATAATACCCTCTATATCTATCTGAGTTTCCTTTTCTTAATGTACCCTTTTCTTCCTTCCTCTCACCCCATCCATTGCTCAGTAACCCAGGTTGTTTACCCAGGTTCTCATTTACAGAAGAACTAAGGAAGCTCAGTTGCAAGTACTAAAAGGAAAATTGGCCATGAAGTTTGATCTATCAGTCAAGTGGATGGTTTTTGTATTAAAATTTCCTTTTCTTAGACATGGGATAGCTATTAGTTTATATAGAGGCAATAGGTGTTCTGTTACCCACTTTTTCTTGATAGTTACATAGCAGAGGTGTATGAGAAAGAAGGCTATTTAGTTCAAAAGCCAAAAGTGAAAACTGAAAGTATCTAATTGTAGGGCAAGTCACAATATCTTATTTCATCACCAACATCCCAATTTAGAAAATCGCTACTGTAAAAAAGTGTAAACAATATGTGCTTTGGTGTAAAAGAAACTGAGTTTGAATTTAAGCTCTGATGAGCAGTTTGACTTTGGGCTATGCCAATTACCTAATCTCTTTGTTTGATAATCGGTGAGCTGGGTTAGTAATTGTACTTTCTCTAGCAGTGGTTCTCAACCTTCCTAATGCCGCGACCCTTTAATACAGTTCCTCATGTTGTGGTGACCCCCAACCATAAAATTATTTTTGTTGCTACTTCATAACTGTAACTTTGCTACTGTTATGAATTGTAATGTAAATATCTGATATGCAATATGTGTTTTTCGATGGCCGCGACCCACAGGTTGAGAACCGCTGTTTAGAGGTTACTAAAAGGATTAAATGAAATGCCATATATAAAATTGTTTGGCACCTAACAGGTACTGCGTAAAAATTTGTGTGTGTGTGTTTTTTTTAAATTTCTCATCGCCCCACAAAAAATGCCCCAGACAATTTGTATTCATGTACAGGGGTTCAAACATTTTATTTTTCCTGAAAATTTCCTAGCAAAAAATACTAACTAAGCTTCTATGGGAAGCCTATAAAAAATTATCAACTAATATGCTGTGGTAGATAAATGTGAAACATTGAAGCCATATTTAAAGAAAAAATGTTAAGGCGTTCAGTGCATCATAATTAGATATTCCACTGGATCTCAAGACTACGAAAGTGTTAGCAAGCATGCATACAGCATACAGTCATATAGAAGAAGGCTTTAAAGTCCTAGGGGTGAGATGGTCAGCTCTGCTAAGAGGAATCTAATTCATTCAAAAACATGAAAGTCAGCCCTGGCCGGGTAGTTCAATTGGTTGGAGCATCATCCCATATACCCAAATGTCACGGGTTCGCTTCCCGGTCAGGGCACATACCTAGGTACCTAAGTTGTTGGTTGATCCTCGGTTAGGGTGCCTACGAGAGGCAACAGATTGATGGTGAGGATTTTTTTTTAAATTTTGTTTTATTGCTTAAAGTATTACAAAGAGTAGTACATATGTCTCCTTTTTTTTTGATGGTGAGGATTTTAAAAGCAAACTATACATTTTTAAAACAACAACAATAACAAAAACAACAAAAAAAATCAAAAATAAAAATAAAATAATAAAAAGCAAACAAATAAAACATAAATGTCGGAATTTTGTGAACAGGACATGGACTTTCTTTACCCTTTTTCCTTTCCCTTCTGTCATCAAAAAAAATTTACTGGGGGTCTATTTCATTTTTTTTTTAAGAATTCTGAATACATATCCTCCCCCCACATATATATGTACAAATATTGCTTATTATAAAATGTGTTGTTTTAAAATAGTATTAATTACTATTGGATGAACAAGGTTGGATTTTTCATTTGACCCAGACATTAGAAATAAATGTCACTCTAGTACCTGTGTTCATTTACCTAATAGACCAAGGTGTCTATACACTCACGGGCATGTTAATATTTTGGAAAGGGTCGAAATAACTATTCTGACCAGGTGTTGGTTTTGTATCTGGAGGGGAAAGAAGCTTGGTAAAAATGATAAACCAATTAGAAAAGAAAGAAAAAATCGCCTCAAGGTAACAGACACTATGCTGTATTGTTAATAGAAGGGATATATTTTATTGATTCATTGTTGGCTGTCCTGGGGAGAACATGCTTAATAATGGATGAATGAGATGAATAAAGCCTTTCTCGGGCACCCAGTGCATCATTGGCCATAGGATCTCTAGTAAATGATGGCCTTTTCCCTGGTGTGAAACTGTAAGACCAAGTCAAGTGATTGCAACTAGCCATGGCTTTCATTTCCATACTTCTGTTTTATTCACAGCATGAGGAGGCTTCCAGATGCTCTATGATGGTTGTCACTGGAGTGGAATTTCATTACCATTTCTTTCTATATAATTTTTCTATTATCTTAATAAATGCTACCCATCAATATGTTATAACCATTAAAAAGAACTGCTGGACCACGTCTCCTGGGGTCCCGTATTATAGTCAATATGTATTTCATAATTAGAAAGCCCATTAAAAGAAAATTAGGAAATAAAAGATAATCCTAACTTATCTTCCGTGACCTGCATCATATTCTATGTAAATTTTTTTTATTATGTGTCATTCCCTCTTTAGATTATAAAGTAGGTTTAAACCATAGACTGATGGTTAAAGGGGAAGCCCTAGGCCCTCTGCTGCAGCATTGCTCAGGCTTCTGTTTGCAAGGACGCTGCACCCGCACCGCTCACATTTTATCATTCATGGTAATAGAGTCTTTTAAGAAAAGCAAAGATATTTGAAGGACCCATCGTTTTAGCTTCCTTTTACTGTCCCAACCTATCTTTCAGCACTTTCTGTACATGCTTGCAGCAGGAACCAGAAAAGGAAAAGCAATGAATTTGGATAATCACCAGACCTGGAATTTCTCTAGCTTAGGGTTGGTATAAAACACAGATGTTAAAAACATACCCCTGAATAATGTCTCTTCATATGCTAAAGGTCAGGTAAGTGAATATGAAAGAGAAGTTTTTGTGAAAATACTTCTATAAGTTTTGTGGCTAAACATATCCAGCTTAATACAGGTAGCAGCTCAGCTCTTTAACGTCCAGTGCAGGATCACAGTGAACATGGGAAAGCGTCCGTGCCCCAAGCGGGTCATAACCTGAACTTGCCTGAATATAGTGAAAATCTCAAGCATCAGGCCTGGTAATGATACGTAGGAAAACAGAAAGGATAATAACAAGAAAGAGTGAAGAAAAACTTTCTATTAATTCTGTTTTAAGATTAAAGGCTGAAATACTGGCAGGTAATTTCCCTGAGAGCTACTTCTCTCAGAGTTTCCCTCATTTGCTTTGTCATCCCTACAAAAGCCACTTTGCTTTTTTATTGATCTAGAAATTGAAAGCATAAATATTTGACTTTCTCCAGAGGCACATGTGTGCTCCAATTTTCCAGGGCCCTTAATGAAAGCTGATATGACCAGATAGGCAAGGAGCTTATTCAGTTTTATTCTGTATCTATTTTCCAGTTACTGAATTCCCTAAAGATGTTGCTGAAATAGAATGGACTAAAACATTAAAGTTTTATTGTCATGACGAATACTCTTAAATGTATTCTGATTCAGAGCAGGTTAGTCAGTTTCACATGATTGTAACCCCACAAGCTATGCGGAGGGTATAGTTTCAGATTTGGTTGACTTTTTTGAAGCACCCTCCCAATACCAGCCATTTTACTAGAGGATTTCCATAAACTACATTTTAATATATGTACTATAATACATATGCATTTAATTATCACATAAATTTGGGAGTTAGCTGACATTCTCTCCAGGGATATAATTCTGCTTTTTCCAGGTCATATTAGTAAAGCTAGTAATAATCTTAGCTACCATTTATTTAGCTCTTACCTGGTACTGGACCCTGTGCTAACACTTATGCCTACAATGTCTTATTTAATCCACACAGTAACCTTCTGAGGTAGATAGTTCTAAATCCAATTTCACAAATGAGGGATTTGTAGTCAAGAGGAGTGATGTAACTTCCTCCAGATTATGTGGCGAGGGAGTTTGGAGACCCTGTGCTTCTGAAGGTAGCGGGGCCAGAATTTCAGCCCAGTTCTCCCAGTGTCCCTTTCTCTCCATTGTGATGTGGTAGTACATCAAAGCTGACAGATCTGCCTCAGGGGCCAGTTGTTGCTCGTACTTGACCTCGTGGTCTTAAGTGAGCTTTTGCGTGTGTTCCTGATGGTACAGTTCCTGCTGATGTGTAAAGCAGAGGAGTCATGGGGTGGTTCCTGGTGCCAGGTTACTAGAGGATAAAGAAGGACAGCATTAAGCAATGCAGTTGATAGTCCCTCTGCAGAAGGTATACTAGCAAGGACACATGGATGTGTCCACGGATAGCTCCTACAGCCCGTTCTTTCTCTAGATCTCTCATGAAACATAAAGAAAGGAAAGCCAGCTAAAGAGTGAAAACTCACAGACACGGGTTTAAATGTCTCTTACTGACCACGTTCATTCCCCTGTTCCAGAGGATCAGCTAGAATTTGATACGTGGGAAGGAGGATCAGGAAGTGAAAATCCAAGTAACATAAAACGATCAACCTGCGGAAACTCCCTGAAACCAAGTATTGGGCACAGACTGTCCCGATAACAAGCGGCTGATTCTAAATGAGCCAGGCTCTTAGGGCAAAGACTTCCTTTGCTTCATAAGCCCCGGTGCTCAGCAAATAGTGAGGACAGGCCGAGTGCAGTGTATTTTGACTTTTCCATTTGACCTTTCCAGAATCCTAATTAAGGATATTGCAAATTCTACATAAACAGACCATTCTGCAGTTGGTTGCCAAAATATTTGCATCGTATGTGTATCATGTATCAAATTCTAGATTCAAACGGTGACCAATGGCTCTTGTAGACCAAGCTCCCAATTGGAATTAGTCATTTTTTCTTCTGTGAGCTTAAATAAATTAACTTTTAATCTTATTTATGGACTCTACCATATTCTGCCAATATATATTTGTGGAAGTGCTTGTTTACATATTTCTTTTAAAGTCTTTCTCTTGAAGCAGCTGCTTATTAAAATAAGTATGAAGAGTTGATATTTTTTTACTGTCCTTTTGATACTGGTCTTTTGGTGTTTTGAGAGCCTATGTACTTTATTTAGGAGCTTGACTCCGAGGAAAACTAAAAAGATAAAAGGAATTTTATGAACAGCATTGACGTGTCCCCAAAACTTAAGAGCAGTTGCTAAAAGTTCAGACTGGAATCCTATTTTAGTTTCCTCATGGTCTTCATTACCTGTCATTCATTTCACACACGGAAAGCATTGACTGTCTTTCCCCCTCCCTCCCCGCTCCTTGTTTTTATGCAGAGAAGTGTGTTGCGAAAAGACCTTCACTGCTTTGTGCAGGAAGCTCATAAAATTGCATTCAAGAACCTGGCTCAGGACGAGCGGCTTCCCAGGCCCCATCTAAGTAGTGCCTGTGGTTGCACATATGCTGTTTTCTTCCCAACACTCAGACATTTCAGTTCCAGTCAAGATTGACATCATCTAACACTAGCAACTGCTCTCCCACCTTGCATTCTGTGGCCACCTGCATCATCTTGATTTTGATAGTTAGAAATGCTGGGTAGGAAAAGAAAGAATGCTGAGCAGGTTTGGGTACCAACTCTACTTTGGATTGACCCTGTAGCCCTGGGCAAGAACCCTGGCAGAGCGTGGTCCAGAGTCCCACTCAACACAAAGGGGGTATAAAAGTATACCTGCTGATGGGCTTGTGTGTTTTTAAGTGAACAAATGGAGTAATGTGAGAAATGTCCTTCAAGCCTTTAGAACAAAATGGTAATAAAAATCTAGGTTTTGTGAAAGATAATTTGCTAACATCGATCTTTTGGGAGTGGATGCATGTTTGGTTGTATCGCTTGGGCCAAGCATCCTTTCACCTGTTTTGATTCTTTCTGTGACCTGTAAGGAAACAGAACATTCTAGTAAGCAAACAGTTTGTATGCGTGCTTGTTTTACGGAGGAAATGGGAACGCTTGGCAGCAACCAGCTTTAGGTTAAAAATTTAACAGTTCCAGAGCCTTCAAAGATCAGAATGGACTCTCAAACTGAGAAGAACTAGGACTTAAGCTAAATATCTTCCCTCTTTTTATTTATTTCCTTACTTCCTTGTGTTTGCCTTTATCTGCTCTCATTCGTGACTACAAATTAAATGGCCCCTTTCCTAGCTTCTTTTATTGACCATAAACAAATACTTTTCAGCCTTATTGAAGTATAATTGACAAAAACAATTTTAATATACTTAAAGTGTACAACAGGATGATTTCATTTACATATGAATTGTGAAAGGTTTCCCATCAAGTTAATTAACACATCCACAACCTCACATATTTATTTTATTTGATGAGAACACTTAAGTTCTACTCTCAGCAAATTTTAATGAAGTAATACAGTATTATTAATTATAGTCATCATGTGTTACATTAGATCCTTAGATCTTATTCATCTTATAGAGAAAGTTCGTACCCTTCTACCGGCCTCTCCCTATTTCCCCACCCCCAGCCCCTGGCCACCACCATTTTACTCTCTGTTTTTTTTTGAGTTCGACCTATTTTTTCTTTTCTTAAGATTCTACCTATAAGTGATACCAGGCAGTATTAGTCTTTGTCTTCGGCTCATTTCATTTAACATTAAAGTGCTTCGTGTTTATCCACGTTGCTGCAAATGGCAGGATTTCCTTCTTTTTAAAGATTGAATAATAAACAAATATTTTTGAGTTCCTGTTAGTTAAGTGCCAAACTGGGCAGATTCTGTGGAAATGCTGTGAACAAGACATGCCCCTTCTAGTCTTCCCTGATAGAGCTTACATTTGAAAGTTCACAGTCAAATAAACCTGTTTGGTTCTCCTTAAAAGTTTATGTAGTGGAGACCTACACCATGGCAAACTAAAAGGACAGGCTAGGAGCTTGGGGAAGGGGTGGTGCTTGGGGACCAAACAATAATTAGCAATTTGGATATAAAATGAAATGTGCAGGTAACATCTACAAATAATGTCAAATTAGATGAAATAATTTTAAAAATTAGATTAAATATTCATCCCAATTATATGCACTAGTATATAATTTATTATTTATTAATTACTGTGGTTTTTTTTTTGTTTTGTTTTCACACATTTCTCATATACAGTCCAGACTTCCAAAAATTCCCAAGAGGTTGACTCTTACTTAGTGAAACTCCAGTTTGTGAGTTTGACTCTACGTGAAGGCAGTCATCAATTTGTTAACAGCCATGTCTTCCACCGAAGTATGAAACCCAAAACAAATTTTAGTGCTTTCTCATTCAATATTTGCCATGTTTCTTACCAGATTAGAGTATGACAGATGTGTCCAAATTTTTGATTATCTAGGTGAAAGGTAAATATCTATAATAATAAAAGCGTAATATGCTAATTAGACTGGACATCCTTCCAGACGACCTTCCAGACAAAGCTGGGGCTGCAAGGGAAGCCCGGGTCCCGGGTGCTGGCAGCCAGGGGAAGGGACTACTCTTGCATGAATTTCGTGCATCAGGCCTCTAGTAGTTTTAATAAAGAAAAATCAATTGTGCCCTTATATTGTTATTGAAGATATTTGTAATGCCTAACCCTGCAGTTTTAGATGACCAGTTCTGCATTTTTTTTGTCATTTACATTTTACTTATTTAGTAAAAATTATCTTTTTCTTACAGTTAATATCTCAATATCTAATGACACCACATTGGCTCCAGAGGAATTGCCAACTACTGACACGGTAAGTGACTTAATATTCGGAGCCACTTGTACACTTGCACATTGTATACCCTAATTATTATATTCATAATGTGATGTCTCCTGCCACTCAGCAAGCCTAGCCCAAGCACGTTTAACACTCAGTGATGGTAGAAGGACAGAAATAACACTTTCCTTGCTCTATTTAGCTTGCTTTTTCTTTTGTGTGTGTTTTTTTAAAAACTGGAGTGAATATTTTCTTCTACCGCATGCTTTTTAAACCTGCTTAGGAATTTAACTGCTTAGCCAATTAACTGTCACCTTGAAATATTTTCACAAGGTAAAGTGAGGGGAGTCGAGAAATGAGAGCATGGTGTCCTCTCTCTGTTCCTAGTACAATTAGGAATTCTTCTGACTGTGTTCTCCTCACTAAAGGGTGATTGTAGCGGGACATTTCCCCTGTCACTTAGAAAAACACCCAGCCTCTGTCACATGATATCCTTTCCCATGGCAAGTAACCAAGGGTCTTTAAGAGACTTGAACTAAGTTTTAAAAATGAGCTATTTTGCATGGAAGGTCACACACTGGAAGGAGACTTTTGTGCTGGAGAAAAAGAGGAAAGTGCTGTCTCACACTTCCCATTTCGTTCCTCCTACCCTGGACATGGACTCTGACCAAAGACTATCAATCTCTCACTTATAAAGACGGAAACCATAATACCTTGTATTGATAGAGTGCCCATCTCTCAGGAGACCAGAACACTTCTGCAGGTATTACACACAACATCCCTTTCAAAGATGATGTTTTGTATCTTTCCTGGACAACTCTCACTTGACCCTATTTCTCTCTTGTTTTCATAGTCTGTGGCTCTCTTAACTTTTTAAAAGTTTTCTCTTACTTTCCCCAAATATAGCCTCTTTATTTCTTCCACATTTGAGTGTGTGTGTGTGTGTGTGTGTGTGTGTGTGTATGTGCATATACCTTTTAAAAGCCACATTGAGAAAAGAGTTCAGTTTTCAATCTTTGAGCCAGCCAGCCTATTGCCTGAAAGGATTTGATTTAAAATACAGAGAAAAATACTCTCTTTTAGACTTTAAAGAATTTTAATTAAAATCTAAAAATTTAAAAGTGTATTTAATTAAAAGGGTAAACAATAAAAATTAATAAAACACTCGCTTCCACTGACTTAAAAAGAGATTGTTCCTAACCTAATTATTTTTGTAACTAATCAAGGAAAGCTATAAAATTAATGAATTTTTAAGCCCTGTCTTTGGGCAAGACCTGGGGAGACTTCAGTAATTGATATATCGTAATTATAGTCAGATGACACTGTAAGATTCATGGAAAACAAATGGCAGTTTGTGACTATGATAGAGGATATAAAGGCACAATGATGATTATAATTTAACTGCCAATTATAGAGCGTCTGCTACCAACAAGGTGTTGTACATGTCTTATAATCACTATGAACCTTAATATATATTATAATCATTAACACAAACTAGCAGGCATGATTATCTCCATTTGCTAGATGAAAGAAACTGAAGTTCCAGAAGGTAAGAAATCTTTCTTGCTCTAGGTCACATAGCCATAAATTTGTAGAACAAAGAATTGAAGTCTGGGTAGTTCCAAGACTTGTGATATTGGAAACACTGAAGCACCATGATGCTTCAGTGTTTGCAAATTGAAATGTTTACTCTCTCAGTTCCTATGAGTGCTGTATATTTCAGGGCAGCAGCCCCTCCTGTGAGCATTAATTGCACACCTTAGTTAAATTGTTAAGTGGCTATGTTCAGAGAAAAAATTAGGAAAAAATATGCATATGTGTATATTTAATTATGAAAGATAATGTTTATTCTATTTTCATCTCTCCTTTTCTATCCATATCAATTCCTTTGTGTGTACTTTGCATAGACACACACACACACAGACAATATATAGGTAGATAATCTAGAAATGAGTATTGAAGAGGTAATATGGTTATTATCATCAGCAATAACTACCATTTTTTAAGCACCTACTAGGGGACAGACTCTTTACATTAATTGTCTGTAATCCTTACAATAACTTTGTGAGCTATTATGTAACCTGTAATTTATAGATGAAACAGAGGCTTAGAAAGGTTAACTGACCTTCCAAAGGCCATATCACCAGTATATGGTAAAACCAGGATTTGAACTTAGGGCTTTCCAACTCCAAAATTTGCCCATTTCCATTGTTTGAGTAATCACAACTGTTTCATGTAGAAGACTTGCAGATATTGAGTTCTTGTGTCAGACTGCCTAGCTTCAAATGCAAGGCTCCACTACTTAATAGCCTGTGGAAACCCAGTGATCCCACTTCTAGGAATATATCCCAAGAAACCAGAAACACCAATCAGAAAGGATATATGCATCCCTATGTTCATAGCAGCACAATTCACCATAGCTAAGATTTGGAAACAGCCTAAGTGCCCATCAACAGATGAATGGATTAGAAAACTGTGGTATATCTACACAATGGAATACTATGCTGCTGTAAAAAAGAAGGAATTCTTACCATTTGCCACAGCATGGATGGAACTGGAGAGCATTATGCTAAGTGAAATAAGCCAGTCAGATTAGGATAAATACCACATGATCTCACTCATTTGTGGAATATAATAAACAACATAAACTGATGAACAAGGACAGATCCAGAGACAGAGAGGCATCGACTGGACCGTTGGGCCTCGGAGGGAAGGTAGGGGAGGGTGGGGGTAAGGGGGAGAGATCAACCAGAGGACTTATATGCAAGCATATAGGCCTAACCAATGGACACGGACAACAGGGGGGTGAGGGCATGAGTCGGGGGGTAGGGGGTAACGTGGGGATAAGGACACATATGTAATAAATTAATCAATAAAAAAAATTTTAAAAATATCCTGTGGAAACTTCTGTTTCCCATTTGTAAACTGGTGATGGTAATAGTATTTACACCCAAGATACCAAAAGTAGGCTTATAGTTGTCAGTACACAAATCACAAAGTTTATTCTTGTATTATTATTGATTACCTTTTGCATTATTTTCCATACAAACACCTGTAAACCTACTTTTGCTCCACCCGGTATAAGAGTCAAATAAATAAATAAATAAATTGTTTTTTAGTAAATTGAGGCCTGTCGGAAAATGTGCAGTTCTTACGTGTTCACTGCCATGCATTTTTAAAAAAATATATTTTATTGATTTTTTACAGAGAGGAAGGGAGAGTGATAGAGAGTTAGAAACATCGATGAGAGAGAAACATCGATCAGCCGCCTCCTGCACATCTCCTACTGGGGATGTGCCCGCAACCCAGGTACATGCCCTTGACCGGAATCGAACCTGGGACCTTTCAGTCCGCAGGCCGACGCTCTATACACTGAGCCAAACCGGTTTTAAGCCATGCATTTTATACATTCATGTAACTGCCACCCCAAACAAGAACACCCCCCTCATCCCAGAATGCCCCATGGAATGTTCTAGATCTTGTTCTATGCCCCAGCTTTTGGGCTTTGAGAGATCTTTCTTTTTCTGACTGCTCTGCCTCAATCTCTAGGGGTCAGATGCCTTAGTCCTCTTTAGTCAAAAGTGCCTGAATGGCTCCAAGGGTTTTCTCTCAGCTCTCCTGCCCTGCCTCCTGTCTTAGGAAAGGGGCTTTCTTGCATTTGGTGGAGGCTCTGGGTCTAAGGGAGGATTTCTTGCAGCAATTTTATCTAACCTCCGGCCTTCTCTATGCTACCCGGGCACACGGCAAAGACTGTGAGAAAGTTTGGTGGGTGTATACAGGCTCCATTTATGCCTGGGGCCCCTCAGAATCCTAACCGGCAGTTAGGCAGCTATTAAAAATTCATTTAAGATTTGGCTTATTTCTCCTTACTTCCATCTGTAGTTGCTTTATCTTCCACCTGCTACTCTGCCAAGGGTGAGGAAGCTTTTGAAGGTTTTGTAACTTTTTGGAATTTATTTAGGTTTCTTTGCATCCTCATTTCTGGTGGATGTTTAAAAATTATGATTTTATAGCTTATCCAGCTGTGACGGTATCCTACAACTTCCTGAATCTTAACTAATTAGTTGTGATATTTTACAATAATACATATAATACAGACAAGTGAAGCTCAAATGCATCCTGTCCATCATAAAATAAGATTGTAGATTACTGCAAATCTGACTCACCCACTGCAGGGAAGAACCCTAAATGAGTACATGTTCTATTTAACCTTGAGATTTTTATTTATAGCATTACCATCATTTATATATATTTAAAAAGGCATATATTTTACCAGTCTATACTAAAAGAGAGCAATGTAGAATTTTTAATTTTTCAATTTTTTTCCTTATTATATTACCCAGAAAAGCATATCATGTCTACATGGAGATGCTGTTAATCCTGGGACTAAGAAGTATTATAGTCTCATATATTCTGCTTGGCAGCCAGACATGAAAGCAAAAGTGCTTTGATTTCATATACCTTCTGGGCAATTCAAGGAGTGAACATTCATTTCAATAGGAAATGGAATGTCATGTTTATCTTCTTGTGCGTAGCGTCCTTATGCTTTTCTCTCATTGAGAAAGATAAGTGCAGGAACCACTCTGTCCTTAAATCTCCTTGAAGATTACATGTGCCTAGTGCCTAGTTTTTAAACTATTATGGAACATGTAAAACGTGCACTAAAGTAAAGAGCATAGCACAGGGAAACCCACATACATATAACCTAGCTTCAGAGACTGTCAACATTCTGCCCATCCTCTCTCATCTAGCCCCCACTTTTGTGATTGGAGAGGATGCTATAGTATTTTAAATTTTGAAATCAATATTTTAGTATACATTCTACTTTTAAGAGTTAGAAACAAATCCGCTTAATATAAACAGGGTCCCTAGAAGATGAGATCCAGATAAACAGACTAAAATCTTCTTCTACGAGCTTGACCTCAGTTAAGACCACCAGAAACTTGGTCCCATTCCCTTTACTTTTTTTTCTCACTTTCCATTTACACGGACAATCTGCTTTGACCCACCTGGTCCACTCACTGTCAGTCCCTCCACATGGTGAGAACTCAGTAAGGTTTGAATAAAGGACTTAATGGATAAGTGAATGAAGCATTGTGTGTAAGCAAGAAAACATCTTCATCGTTTCACGTACGTGTGTATAGTTTTCACTTCAACCTGAATCTCTGTAAGAAAATCAATAAAACTTCCTGTTGGGATTATTTTAATGCAGCCTACCTCTTTGGGAACTCTAGTTATAAAAAAACATTCTGGCCCTGGCTGGGTGGCTTAGTTGGAGCCTCATCCCAGACACCAAAAGGTTGTGGGTACATACCTAGATTGCCCGTTCGATCCCAGGTTGGGCCCATATACGGGAAGCAACTAATGGATGTTTCTCACTCACATTGATTTTTTAAAAAAATTCTATTTCTCTCTCTTTCTCCCTTCCTCTCTCTTTAAAATAAAAATCAATAAAAACATATCCTCAGGTGGAAATTGAAAAAAAAGTCATTCTGCAGATAAAAAAGACCCTAACTGAAATTATAGTAAATATTTGCTGGTTTTAAAACAAAGAAATCTGTTACCTATCATGACCTCTAAACTTTAAATGTATTCTGCTGAAAACATCCATTTGCAGAAATTTGAAAAAACAAAATGAGACATGATTAATCAACTCTCAGGAGCAGAATTTGATAAAGGAGTAATTATGCAATTCAGATGTTTTTAAGTTGAAGCTAATATAGAAAAGATATTTCAGGGAATGATTTAGAGTTTATTTTTGTTGTTGTTGTAAAAGAAAAGTGTGAGCACTTTACATGTTGAGTTCTATAAAAATATAGCACGTTTCCTGTCCAGAAAGTCTTCTTTTATATGTATGATCTTTTTTGACTAGATCACTCCTATTAACATATCAAGAGAATTCATTGTACAGTAAATGGTACTGAGGATGCATTTGGTTTGAGGTAGAATTATTGCTTCCAAAGGACAGGAGAAATTTCCCTTTCCACACTTATTTGCAAGGTATCCTCAAATAGCTCTTCTGTTTACACATAACATACCCATTAGCCCTGTACCCAAGAGAAAGTCCAATATCATGGTGTTGGCAGATCCAGTATCTGGTGCGGATGTGCTTTCTACCTCATAGACAGCCTTCTCCTCACTATGTCCGCATATGGCAGAAGGGCAAGGGAGCTCTCTGGGGTCCCTTTTATAAGGACACTAATCCCATTCATGAAGGCTCCACCTCCATCACATAGGGAATTAGGTTTCAACATTGAGTTTTAGGGGAGCCCAAATATTCAGTCAGTAGCACCCCATTAGTGTGGTCAGTAATTGGCTTCAGGAGGGTATAACATTCCAGGTGAGGTAGCTCTGACTTAGGCTGAAGGCAGTTCTCTAGAGGAGGAGGGAGCTGTGAGCTGGTCGAGGCTAAAACTCAGAGCAGCTGGGGATGGGTGCACTGGCCTATTCATTACCTTAGCAAAAGGATTCTCCTGAATAGCAGAAACAGAAAATAGGAACAGGAGTGAGCTGTTCTTGAGAAGCACAACACTGACAACATGACAGCAACTTAGGAGAAGGAAATTTGAAAATTGACCTTTGAGCTTGAGGCCATGTAATGTAGGGATGGATGGATATCCCATACTCAACACCACAGCCCATTACTGCACTTTCCAATGAGGGATGCTCATGATGCAGACCTGGAGTCAACAAGAAAAAAAGCTATATTTTATCAGGATGTACATTGAAAAAGCAGGGCCCATCAACATTTTATAGTTGTATTCCTTAATTTTTCAACTCTAGTTATTTAGAAAACAAATAGCTCATTTGTGAAACTGTTGGGTAAATGAATAGTTAACAATATACTAATTTTTAGTGCATTAAAAGCTTGAAGCATAAGGAGCTGCTCACTACAAAAGTAAGTACTTTTGAACAACCGTGTTTCAGACTCTCACATTTTGAGACAGGATATTGTGCCTCAGTTTACTCTCAGGAAGACTGATGGGAAAGAAGGACTTGGTTTGTTTCGGTTGAACAAATAGGTGACTGTCAGGTTGTAGCTCAAAGTAGGTAACAGACTGTGACATTCTCATTGTATTTTCAATAACTGCCAGCCTTCTGGGCACCCGTCCTTGTTATCCCATTAACATCTCACCCAGTGTCACCCTGCAAAGGTGGCCTTCAGACTGTTGTCCAGAGACTTTTAGCATAATCCCTATAGGCTCATCAAGTAGAAAAGCTTTTGATATGTCAGTGTGCTCTAGAAAAATGTTAATGTTTTTCTTCTTCAGTACTACAATGCTACCTTTGACTGGGCACTTTTGTCGAAGAAGGAGTGTTTGAAACATGGGGGCCAGCTCGTGGGGAGCAACTGCGATTTTGTTCCTGATGTCACACTCATGTCTTTCATCCTCTTCTTGGGCACCTACACCACTTCCATGGCTCTGAAAAAATTCAAAACCAGTCGATACTTTCCAACCATGGTAAGTACTTGAGCTTTAAATAATTTTCATTGAATTTACACTGTATCAACAATGATACAATTTTATGTAAGGAAAAGGGCACCTGTAATTCAACCTTTCCAATGTAATTTTGTGCATTTAAAAATTTGCTTTCCAGTCTTTTTCCATATGCATATGTATTTTTAAAATAATTATAGTCCAGCTTTGAAAAACCTTCCATGGATTTTGCTCACATAATTCTGTCATAAATTCTGACTGTCATAATTCTGACTGTACTAAAATGAAAAAATGGAGCATGTTGTATGTAAAAATTCACAAGTTAAAGAAAATATCTTTTAAATCCATAGTGTTTGAGTATGGAAGCAAAAACTCATTTCATATTAATCAGGAATTTTGATGTAGAATTTCTTGCTCATCAGATGTCCAATTGAGTATTTTAGTAGTTAAATTATGAGCCGTGGGAGAAAACTTCAACTGTGTTGTTACACAAGTATTGGCATAAGATATGAGTGTTATCTTAGCCAAACTTTCCATCCCATAATAATGCCGTGGTATGGAAAAACAGACGACTGAGTTGAGTTGTGCAGACATCCTGACTCCCATTAATATGCTTGGTTGAACATAAAGTCACAACTGTGATTCTTTGAGACAGTACAAGATAAGATCAACATTTAGATAATGGCATTTTGTGTGTGTGGGTTTTTTTTTTTTTTTCGCCTGAAGAATAAAACTAAGATAATCCTTTGTTTCACAGTTCAGTTCTCAGTGTTTAGGATGTCAGTAATTCTTAGGTAATTTTGATAATACCTGATTTTTATCAGTGAACTGCTCTATACTGGAATTTCATGAAGTCTTTCCTCTTGTGTTTTGTGTACAAGGAGTGGAAGAACTTAAAAGACATGAGATGCATTTGAGGAAGTTCCTTTTTTCAATGCCTAGGAAATGAAACTTAAAATTAATACTTTGACTCTTTGATTCTTCTTATAAAATTGAAAATAAAGGGGTAGGTTGGTCATTGTCAATCTATTTGAGGTACTGTAAAAGAATGCTATAGAATGGGAGGCTTATAAACAACAGACATTTATTTCTCACAGTTCTGGAGGCTGGGAAATCCAAGATTAGAAGCCATCATGGTTGGGTGAAGGCCCTGTTTCTGGTTCATAGCCATCGCTTGTTTGCTGTGTCCTCATGTGGTCAGAGGGCTAGGAATCAGTTTGGTGTCTCTTTAATAAAAATACTAATCTCATTCATAAAGGCTTTACCCTTATGACCTAAGCACAATCCAAGGCTCCACCTCCTAATACCATCTTCTTTGGGGGTTTGGATTTCAATATATGGACTTTGGCGGGGACACTCATTCAGACCACTGCTATACATGAAATGTTTTGAACTAGTTGACCCAAGGAATGAAAAATTTCCACAAAGTTGAAATGTAGAAAGAAGTATTCAACTTAGTCTGCCTAAAATCGACACCACAAACTGGTGGTCCACAGGCAGAATTCAGCCCCAGCCGTTCTTCATTTGTACACACACATACACACACTTCAGGCCTTAGGGGTCTGTACTTCGCAGGTAGTTATTGTCCTCACAACTCTGTATTGTCTAAGACTTGGCTACTTCACACATTCAGATTAACTGCCTGTCCCTGAAGATGTTTCACCTTGTAACACCTTCACACACTGGGAAATATGCTTACTTGACCTACCTCTTCAATGGTGAAAGTTTCCTGTAGAACAGATTCCTGAGGAAAGGTCTTTTAGGATGATTTCTTCTCTATTGAGGCTTTTTTCTTTCTTAATTATTAATTCACCGAGCATCTTGGGAATCATCATCCACTTTCCAAAGTCTGATATTTAGACATAGCAAGTGGAAAAGTGAAAACTTTGTGAAGCAATTGTAATTAACAGAATAAACTAATTTCAACCTTAAGATGAATAGAGATAATTTTAACTGTCTATATAGACATTACCTTTTTTCTTCCAGCAATAATTTCAAAATTGAAAATAGCTCTTCAGATTTAAAGAAATTTTTCCCTTAGGAGAATCCAAGCAGGTGATTTCTCAGCCATTGATAAATGCTCTTGAAAAAGTCGTGAATATGTGAAAATAGAATAATGATGCATTTGTAGTTACAGTTCCTGTTAAGAAGGTTCCATCATAGTTGAGAATTGTATATACCAAATCATACAGTAAACAGGAGGAGAACACATGTTATTTCTAAGAAGCAATGTTCAGGTGTGTGGGCTTTCAGACTTTCCTCTTCTTACTTCACATGTGCAGCTAAATAGTTGTAATACATACATAAATTCACACATATATACATGAATAATAAGTAAAAAAATTGCTTGTTCATCTGCCAACATATGTTTTTAGTTAAGCCAGGGTGGGGAACGTCCGGCACTCAAGCCTTATAAGGCCCATGAAATCCTTTGGTCTGGCCATGCCAAGGCATTAGAGGTGAGTTAATTAATTTTTTGATCAAATATAGCAGGCTAATTTTTAAGTTGATAATTTTGTATGGCCCGAGAATGATGTTATAAATATCTAAATAGCCGGTGGCAGAAAAAAGGTTCCCACCCCTGATTTAAGTTGTCATTTAGAAGGATGGTCTCAATAGGGTAGGAGCAGATAGGTTTATAGATTCTTACACTTAACATATTATATTCTACAATTAAAACTTATATGCTTAAACATGATAAATTAGTTAGTCCTTGATTGTTGATACAATAATTAAGCCTGTTACTCCTTTCTCACTCACACCAACAAGAAACCTCTGAAATCTCCAAATGTTAATACTAGATGGCAGTACCCTGGTCTTACAAAACACCCTATTTTTCTGTAGCCTTCACAGTCATGTCTCTTTTGTACTCATTTCCAAACATTTGTATGAATTATTAATCAGTTAAGACTTTAAACTGCTGGAAAGCTGTTGTACTTCTATTTTATTCCTCACATATCAGTTAGCAAAATGCTGGATGCAGATTAGGTACTTAATACTTGACTCATGGAAACTAGTCAAGTAGATACATGCTGCATTCTAAGAAAAGAGCACAGATGTAGGAACACAAAAGCTGTAGAGTCCAGTTGCAGCACTGCCATTGGCTAACATGGACCCTTTCCTAGCAAACTGTGGACTTAGGTGAGGTTAAGTTTAGGGAAACCACAGGGAGAGTGTAGTGTCCAGTGCTCATAGCAGTTGGGTTGTTACTATCCCAGCCCAAAGGATGTGGAAAGGAAGTGGCTGCTGGAACCTGGAAGAAGAGAGAAGGGTAGAGAGAGCTGTCTTGAGAGGCACTGTGACCTTGGATAGAGAGATGTAGCCAGTGTGAAGCAGCTTCACTGGGATACAGTGAAGGGAATCAGTACTCTGATCTCACTTTCCTCTGTTGGCCTGTCCAGGTTGCCATGGACTAAATCCACCTGGAATCCATAGAGCAAGGGAGCTCATTGTAGACCACATAGGTCAGCCTCCCAATGCAGAGAGCATGGTAGAAAGGCATAGAACATAGATCTGTTTTGACAAAAGATGGTGTCCATTTCATTTGCCTCTCCAAGTTTTTTTTAAGTCAAATTAACCTCATTATCCCGCTATAATCTCTCTCCTTTGCACTTATACTTCTGTTTCCCTAGTTCAGTTTCTCATTACTTTGCCTAGACCAGAGTCAGTTACCCATGCAATCCATCAGTATGAACACTTAAGATGAAAGAATTCTCCTTTGCTAGTCTGGCTCTCAGGAATTCAATTTGTATATCAGTCACTTCCAGAGAATCTGAATGCTCAGTAGATGTGGGTGGAATTTCAGTATTCCATCGTGCCTCTGTTCTTGTTGGAGGGATGCATCAGTCTGCTGTCTCACACAGTTACTGGTCTGTTACATCAGCCTCAAGTCTTTAGTCAAAGTCTTTCAGTATCAAAACATCACATTTGTGATCTTCTGTGGCATATGGCTCAGGGCATTAAACATAAAATATTCTTCCAGAATCCCATTCCAGCAAGTGACCAAAAGCATGGAACAAAAATGCCATCACGGCACATCTGCCAGCAAAATGAAAGCCGAAGCTTAAAGACAGTGTAGAACTGTGATGAGTAGAATTTATAAAACTATAGAGCCCTCAGAATTAGGCAAAATTATTGGAACTTTAATATGTCAAATTCAGTGTGGCCAGCTGATGTATATAATTGACATGAAAATGCTTTTCTTAACTGTTTAATTTTCTCTTTTTCCTCTTAGACTAAGTAACAATTTAAACCCTCACATGAATTAATGTAATGGTAAGATTTTTATAGATGATGCATCCTAGTTGTAATAGTTATTTAAATAAATAAAATCAGTAGATTCCAGGTGAAATTTATGAAACCTATGTTTTATTTAGATGAAACTTGAGCAGAAAGTTCTTTGATGTCTGTATTTAGAAAACAAAACAGTATTCTATATCATATAATATCGTATAATACTTTCAATATGGAAAAAATATTGTAACTTTGTGCTTGACACAATACTAGGACAAGTTAATTCATGGACCTAACACATAGTTGGAACTTCATATTTGTTGAATAAGTTAGATTTTTGGATTTTGAAATGATAATGACTCATTTTGATCCTTTTGCCACATTCATGGTTATGATCTCCTTGGGGTCACACTTTGGTGCCTTCTTTGACTTAAGTAAGCTGATGGTGGTCTTTGAGGACTGGCTTTATGGATGGCTTCAGAAATGTCAGTGAAAACATGAGCATTTCAGTTAGGTGATGCATTTGGTTTTTATCCATATAATACACAGGAGAGACTAGAATTCCACAATTGACATATTTTTGGAAACATGTTTTTTGTTTGACATTTTGGCCTGTGACAATTCTATTAAAGTTTGATGTGTTTAGTTTATAAACAACTCTATAAAAATCAGGTGACACCTCTATTCTATTTCCTTTTTTTCTCAGAAACTTTCTGATGAATGGTAAAAGCTGTCAAACAAAAATAAGTAATATATCAAGAAATAAGTAAGAAATAATGGGCATATATTGTATGTCTAGTGTTACTTATACTGGGTGACATTTGGCTGGTTATTGAAACTCATTCAGAAAATAACTTTGCTGTTAGTGAAAGAGAAACAGATTTTCAAATTATTGTGTTATTTTGTGCCAAGAAACGTAATTTTTAAAGTCAAGGACACTTGATTTTAATTCAAAATTCTTTTCTATAAATTATTTTCTTAACAGTGACAAAGGGATATTTAGGTGTAAATATAACATAATCCAGTAAACATTTGACAAAGATTACAATTACTTCAGTTCTTATGGACATTTGACAAAAAAAAAATAGTCAACTTAAGTTGACCCCTAAGAAAAATAAGGTTGGGAGCACCGATTGGCCATATCACTTTGTGAGAGCTTTAATGGCAGCATAAAGGCAGTGTGTGGACAGAAGAAGTAATTTGACCATGGTAGCTTGATGGTTCTAAGCACTCTCAGCTGACTTGTCCATCATAGAAAAGTCACCAGCATTGAAATCCATACCTTAACACAAAATGGTCTCCTACTCCATTTCCAGATTGTCTAATTTATAGCCATGACTTACGAATTTTTTTTTAATTTTTATTTTTGTACCTTAATATAAATTATAAAACCATCTTTTATAGCCCAAGAACCCTTTATAGTAATGATTTTGGGGGATATACAAGACCCTATTAGAAGGTCAAGATATTTTTATAATTAGGCCTAATCTTTCAATTTTAGTGTTAGGACTTTGACTACCACCTAATCCAACGTTGCCGCCTAATTCCTAACAAGTTTTCACCGGTGGGCTGCTTGAATCTTTTTGGGACAGGAACTTCAGGTCTCCGAAAGCATTCTTGATAGAAATATAGATTTGCCTTTCTACAGCCTCTATCTTCGGGGTCTGCTTCTCCCTCTGAAGCTACACAGAACATATTTAGTCTTTCCTAGGACACATTTCGCATCTTTGAAGACCGTTTCTTCCCACAACTTCTTGAGGACTACAGTCATTTTTCATGTGATGTGTTTGCAGACTCCTGTTCCTCTGTTTATACTGTGCTGGTTCAACTCCAGATTTTCAGTTTCAGTTTGGAATAAAGTGACCAGACCGGGCCATCGTATTTCCCATGGGATTTGATCATTTGCTTCTGGCACACACTCATTTGGTTCCTTGTTCTACTGCTCAGTTTTAAGGCAGGATGGAGGAAGAGGCCTGTGGTTGCTGAGGTCTCCTTAGCATCGCTGCTGAACCACTTCATCAGGCCTACTCCCCTCTGTCCATGCTTGGAAAAACTTTTTTTTTTCTGGTAGATTTCCGTTGGCAAGTTCTAAGCCCCACCCAGATAAATTGTCCAAATGAATTCCCTTGTTTGTTCCCCCAAATCTCTCTGACTCTGGAACTTAAGGCATTAAAATCCTGGAGTCTAAATCAGACTTTCCTTTTATTGAATTCTAATTATAGTAGGTATTATTAATTCAAAGTACAGTGTATTATGATTGCTATACTGATGTCAGTGCTTATTTCTTTTACAGTGCTTTATAGCATTGGCTTCTAGGAGCTCAAATGTAAAAATTCTCATGGTATGGTGTGCCTTTTCATGATTGCCAAAAGGCACATATTTGTCTGGCTTACTTTTTGTTCATCTAGAATAAATGCTTTATACACAGTTGTTTTTAGCATTTTCCAAGCACCACAATCATGAGAGGAGTTGACATCGCAAATTAATGTTTATTGAGGACCCACGGGGTGCCTGCTGCTCTAACAGCTCCATCCATGGGAACTGCTCTGCAGGCTCACAGCCTTTCCCCCAGTTAATGCAGGAGCAGCTGCAGGCCTCGCAAAGTGAAAACTGAATGTCCTCTGTGGCTTCAGAGGAAACAAATTCATTTTCCCCCTGTAAATCAACCAGCTTCTCACTGTGGCGCCTCGATGATCATGACTCTCTTAATAATTAATAAAGTATCCTCCTTCATGACGAATATGTTTATAATAGATTTATTAGGTTGTTTTGCCCAAGAACAAGAGAACAGCTTATGGCTATTTGAATTTCTCTTCCAATCCACTTAATTTCTTCTTTGCTTTGGTAGTTTATTTTAGCTGGTTGCTTCTTACTGGATTAACTGAGATATTTTGTAATTAATTCTGCAGAGTCAGAAGTATTTTTTCTTTTTCTTTTTATAATGAAAAAGATGGTAAAAAGTAAAGTAAAAAGTTCAAACCCAGGGTTATCTATATATATAAAAAGCTAATATGCTAAGTGTCCAACCATCTGACTGGTCGCTATGACCTGCACTGACCACCAGGGGAAAGACGCTCAATGCAGGAGCTGCAGAGCTGCAGTGACTTGGCAGCGGCGGTTCTCAGGTGACACACCCCAAAACCAGAGAGGAGGGAGCCTGATTTCTCGCGGGGCTGTGCGATTCCACCTTCAGCTATGGTTTATGTTGTTGTTGGGGCACTGTCGGTGCCGAATCTGGTTTACTGCACACTTGCGTTTGCATTTCACACCCTGTATGACAGCAACTTTGCAGAGTGCTCTCTCGCACTTCAGGACCCCTCGGGGGATGTTGGAGAGCCAGTTTCGGCCCGAGGAACCCCACCTGCCAGAGGGACCCTACTCACTCCGCAGACGCTGGGGAAGGACCATGGGAGGTTGGCTCCAGGGCATGTCTGGCCCTTCTTGCCCAGTCCTACCCTGCCGGCCACCTTCTAATTAATTTCCTTTCAATGTGCATGAATCCGTGCACCAGGTCACTAGTATAAAATAATCTTAGTTGAAACATACTTTCCTTTTCCTCCTTCATGCATGGAGGTGGGAATTATCATGTTGTAGCACCAAACTTTTTTTGTGGCAAGTCCTTGTAATATATCTTACCTTCTTTTTAAAATTTCTTTCATCTTTTATTTTTTCAATTACAGTTGACATTTAATATTATATTAGTTTTAAGTGTATAGCATAGTGGTGAGACATTTACATAACTTCCCAAGTGCCCCCCCCCCCCCGCATAAGTTTAGTACCCACCTGGCACCATAGAGTTATTACAATATTCATTTTGTACTTTATATCCCAGTAACTGCCAATTTGTACTTCTTAACCCCTTCACTGGTTTTTACCTAACCCCCCAACCCTTCTCCCCTCTGGCAACTATGAGTCTGTTCTCTATCTATAAGTTAGTTTCTGTTTTGATTGTTCGCTTATTTTGTTTTTTAGATTCCACATATAGTTGAAATCATACGGTGTTTGTCTTTCTCTCTCTGACTTAATTCACTTAGCATAATACCCTCTAGGCCTATCTATGTTGTTGCAAATGGTGAGATTTCAGTTCCTTTTAAGGCCAAGTAATATTTCATTGTATATATGTATCACATCATCTTTTTCCAATCATTTATCAATGGACACTTAGCTGGTTCCATATCTTGGCTATTGTATATGAAATGTCTTTTCTTTTGTCTCTTAGTATAGCCATTGTTTTAAAGTCTATTTTTCCTGATTTAAGTATTGCTATTCCAGCAAAATTTCCATTTGCATGAAATATCTTTTTTTATTCCTTCACTTTCAGTCTGTGTATGTCTTTCGATCTGAAATGAGTCTCTTAGACAGCATATGTATGGAGCTTGTTTTCTTCTCCATTCAGTCTCCCTGTGTCTTTTGTTTGAGCATTTAATACATTTACATTTAAAGTAATTATTGATAGGTATGCAGTTATTGCCATGTTATCATTCATATTTTTTAATTTTTTTCTTCTCCTTAAAGAAGTCCCTTTAACATTTCTTGTAATACTGCTTTTGTAGTAATGAACTCCTTTAGCTCTTTTGTGTCTGGAATGCGTTATCTTAATGTGTGTTTCACTTAGGTTGTAATAGTTTATATTCCTAGGATATGGAAGCTTGAGCCTGGAGATACTTAGCATTTGATTGGATAATCACCTATAAGAATGTTTGTCCACGTTAGGTTTAAGGCCTCTGAATTCACAGGATTGGGCATGAAATCTTGTGCAAACAGCTTTTCTCATGAAAACTTTGGCACTTGTAATCAATACCAGTAATAGCTAGTACTGAATTAGGAAGTATTAGGAACTATACATTTGTAATTTAATATTTCTCTCTATATATACATGGGTATATATATGGATAGAGATATAGTGACACATAAAAGGGTGCTATTTTGTAGTGTTTGAAAGAGATCAAGTTTGATGAAAATGAAAGGTAAAATAAATTTTAAAATGGAAGGAAATTCACATGTTTCTTTTCTAAATGTGTTTGCAAGTGTGAGGAGGGCTCAAAGAAAGCAATCCTCATTTCCTTAAAGTCAGACTCAGAGCTCCTGTTACGCAGGTCCTGGAGTGTATCTGATAAGCTATATGTACTCCATGCTTGACAGTTTTAGGATGCTTTCTGGTTCTGCTGTCAGTTTTGCTTCTTTCAGATTAAACTTCCTTTTTAGTGTAGGGTAGGACCTGAATGGTCTGCTAAAGCAGCTCCCCTACCTGCATCCTCTAATTAGAGCATTTAGAGTTGAATACAAAAGTGGCCTGGGAAAAATCAATTTCCTTGACTATGAGTTTAAACTGGATCCAGTATCTTAGAAATGAATGTCTTACAATAAACACTCTGCAGGAGTGAATTCTGCTGTGACTGCCCTGAATTGTATAATTTAAGGGGGAGGAAAGGGAAATAGAAGTATATTATACAGAACACATCACTCTGGCTGTGCTTTTTAATGAGGTTAAGCAACATTATTACCATTTATTGATGGACACTTAGCAAAACTGAGTATCTCTTCCCCCCATAAATTGTAAGAAATGTAATCCTGAAGGTTATTAGCGTTTGTTCTTTTAGCTGCTTTTATACTTAAAATTCAATAACACCACACTTGACCAGAATGCCTTTGCCGAGGGGCTATCTCAGGTTTATATATCGATATATAAATTTGGGAAATAATAACTATACTAAAATAGATAAACTATTTATTTATATTAGTTATTAGTTTTCCATGGAAGCAATATCAAATTACTACAAACACGATGGCTTAAAACAACACAAGTCTATTGTCTTGAGATCTGGAGGGTCAGAAGTCTGAAATGGGTCTACATGGGCTAAAATCAAGGTGCTGGCAGGGCTGTGTTATTTCTGAAAGCCCTAGTGGAAAATGTATTTCCTTGCCTTTTCTGACTTCTAGAGACTGCCCACATTTACAGGCTTGTGGCCCCTTTTCTTCATCGTCACAGCCAACAATGGCCTGTCCAATCTTTCCCACCTGGTATCCCTCTGACACAGACTCTCCTGCCTCCCTCTTCCACTTATGAGCACCCTCGTGATTTCACTGGACCCACCATAATAATACCAGATCCCTTTTCCAATCTCAAGGTCAGCCGATTAGCAACCTTAATTCTCCCTAGTCATGTAATGTACGTACTCATAGGTTCCAGGAATTAGTGCATGGATATTCTTAGGGGGTATTATTCTTGCCTACACATCATCTGACCTAAATTTTAACATGATTATGTTGGGTGATACCTTGGCAGTGTACTGAATGAGGGCGGGGAGCGGTGGTGTAGAAGCAGGAAGATGAGTTAGGTGCAGTGTTTGAAAGAGATCAAGTTAAGATAAAGTGGTGGCTTAGACAAAGGTGGTCATAGCAACAGAGGTGGAAGTAACAGGAGCCTGGATATATTTTGAAGGCAATTTGCTGGCCTGGTAGGTATAGGATGTGAGAGAAACAGAAGAGTCACGTGGAATTTTTGGCCTAAGCATTAGGAAAAAATAAGTTGCCATTAATTCGAATGGAAAAAACAGCTGAAAGAGTAGGTTTAGGGGTTTAGTGTTCAGTTTATGGAAAGCTGAGAATGCCTCCTTAAAAAAAAAATGAGCACTGTCTTTTTAATAAAACGTTTTGAACATCTTCTGGTAGATCTGAGTTGTCAAGAAGTTGGATTTACTGGGTAAGGATTAGGAGGGTGATAAAGAAAAAAATAACTTTTTTTTTTTTGCCTTTGGAATGATTTCTGTTATTTCAGTGATTTATAACCTACAGGACCAGGGAGATTCTTGTAACATCTTAATATATTCCTGAAACTTCTTCCATGACCACTTTTGCCAGATCATCCTGAACTGCCTGTGTCAACACTTGCACAAAACTTAAGAAATGGGTATTTCCAAACATAACACACTAATGCATGATGTTAATGATAGAGGGAATTATGACAGGAGGTGTATGGTGCTCTCTCAACTATCTTCTCTATTCTGTAAATCTAAAACTGTGCTAACAAATAAAGTTGATTGATTTAAAAAAGAGAGCAAAAGAAAGAAATGGGAGTTTCCTCCAGTATTGAGTCCCTAGAAAACATCTTCTTTCTGTAGAAATTAGCTCTGAGTGGCAGTTTCATGTTATTACTGGGTTTTTATTTCTTTTTTAAAATTAAATCTTTATTGTTGAGATTATTACAGTTGTTTCTCTTTTTTTACCCCATAGCTCCCCTCCACCTGGTTCCCACCCCACCCTCTGCCCTTACCCCCCTCCACTGTCCTCATCCATAGGTGTACGATTTTGGTCCAGTCTCTTTCTGCACCCCCCGCACCCCTTTCCCCCTGAGAATTGTCAGTCCACTCCCTTTCTATGCCCCTGATTCTATTATATTCACCAGTTTATTCTGTTAAACAAATAAAGTTGATTGATTTAAAAAAGAGAGCAAAAGAAAGAAATGGGAGTTTTCTCCAGTATTGAGTCCCTAGAAAACATCTTCTTTCTGTAGAAATTAGCTCTGAGTGGCAGTTTCATGTTATTGCTGGGTTTTTATTTCTTGTTTCTTGTATTTGAAGATTCTTTTTAAAGACTTCCTGACAATGAATTACTTAGTTATTCCAGTGGTTTTGGCAGCCATAGAGGCCTGTGGAACTTGCAAAAACGCCCTTGACCGGAATCGAACCTGGGACCCCACCATAGTCTGCAGGCCAACGCTCTATCCACTGAGCAAAACCGGTCAGGGCTAGTTAACATATATTAGGAAAGGTTATTATATTCCAGGTGTTATGTTAAGCACTTTCAATGGCTTATCCTATTTAATTCTTAGAACAAACTGATGAAATCTTTAGGGATTATCTTGGCTACATTTTGCAGGTGGAGTAATTGACGCTAAGAAAGGATAGGAAATAATGGTGCTGGAGTTCCAGCCCAGGTAACCTGACTATACAAGATGCTTCTCCCTGCTGTACCATAATTTCTGCCCAAATTGATCCATGCCATCTATCTGTGCTTGAGATTATTGTGTGTGATTGGTATTAATTTGATACCAATAGGAGCTGGCTTTCTGCTCCTCTGTGTGTACTTCTCAAGAAAGCTAAACCTAGCAGCATCCAGCTCTCCAAGAGGGAAAGGAATTTCTGGCCAAAAGGGCCATCTGTGGCCCTGCTGCTAGTTTGTACCAAGCTTCTGACACCTGGTAATGGTCACAAATTGATCCCTGCCCCAGCCTTCAGCATACATCCCACATCATCCAGTAATTTCCTGCTTCACATCCGGTTCCATTGAACACCTGATGGCTTGTGGCCCCTCCATCTTCAAAGCCAACAATGGCCTGTCTGACACTGCATCCCTCTGACACTGACTCTCCTGCCTCCCTCTTTCCTGCTACTCTTTTACAAGACCCACTGCCCGAAGAACTCAGCCCATCAGTGATCTCTCTTCATCTGGCAGCATCAGAAAACTGACTGCTCACCCTGAGACAACTTGGTAACTGCTCAATCAACCGTAGTTTTATCTAAAATTAGGAGCAGGCTTCCTTGTGAATGACTTGACTATAAGCTTCATGAGGCATGGATTGTGTCTGTTTGGTTCACTGTGATATTTCTAGTGCCAAGCAAAGTATTAGGTACCAAGTTCTTGTTGAATGATCGTATTGTGCACTACGATGTGTAAGTACCTTATAGGGAAACTCAGGTGTCTTTGCTCTAGTAATGCTCTTAAGCTGTTGTCTGTGCCACTAAACACCACAGAGGAACAGCCAACCAACTAAATAACCCTACACTCCCCTGCTGACTTAGAAATGGCCATTCCGCACCTACTCCATAAGAAAGGTTTGGGTTTAATGCTAACATCCCATAAAGCCCAGCCCTTGTCCTGACCACGTACTTAGTTTAAAGGTGTTGATTAATGGCAATCACCCTTAACAGTGGAGAACAGATATTTCACATATTGGAGATTTTAAGGACTAATCTAGAGTGAAAAGTATTTTCTTTGAAAAAGTTAGTGAAGCCATCAAGTTTCCATCTGCCATCACTTTATATTTCTCTGAGGTCTTGAGTCTACTCAATGGACTGGAACTCATCTATGTTTTTGTGCAGATTTTTATAATATGCCCTGAGATTTCATCCTTGTCCAGGTCTCTTTTGTGCTGCAAAACAAGAAAAGTGTTGCTACAGTATTTCAGGGATATATTACCTTTGACTTCTCGCCCAATGCATGCACTCACACTGATCTGTTCTGTGGGATTAGATTACTTTTGATCAGGTGACAGAGTGATGCAAAAACAATTTAAAGTATAATCTCTCTGCAGTATAACTGCTCCTTTCACTTGTTGATGAAATTGTTCATATAAACTGTTAGCAAATACAGACTTCTTCATTCAGTTCAAACATGGGCAAATATGTGGATCCAGTGCTAAACAGTCCTGGTTTCTTTTTTATTTTCCCAGGCAAGAAAACTGATCAGTGATTTTGCCATCATCTTGTCCATTCTCATCTTTTGTGTAGCAGATGCCCTGGTAGGTGTGGATACTCCAAAATTAATTGTGCCAAGTGAGTTCAAGGTAGGTGAACTTCTGTCTTTTGGTCATTCCTAGAACCCTTTGGCTTTCTTTCCTTCCTCCTATTATTCTAATTTGTCATATCTGTCCTTAGTTAGTTTTGTACAATTATCCATTTCTTTACATATTTTGAAAATGTTCTCTTGATAGGCACATATATACATTTACCCGTTTCTTTATTAAAATTAAGTGTCTGAATGATCATGTGAAAAGTTAAGATTACATTGATTTTTATGAAAAATACCTTATGATAACATTACAAACTCTGCTTTATACATTTAGAGTATTTTAAAATATTCAGAGTATTTTCATACAACTCATCACTTTGACCCATATAATAATTCTAGGATGCAATGTAAGTATCGCCATCCTTATTTTATGAAGTTGATTTTTAAGCTCAAAAAATTAAGTAAAATACCCACAATTACATTAGTACTTCAGTGATCTTTTTCTGCTACCAAACTACCTGCCATGTAAACACATATTTATGTATAATGTGCATTTTAATTATTACAAAGAATATACAGGAATTATTCATTTTATATTGTTGGTATTTTCAGGCCCAATAGCTAAAATTTACATTTCAGTCATTCTTAATATTTCATACCTAAGTTTCCGTTATAAGTTTTTTACCTATTTTCTAGAACACTTAACCTTTTTTTCCATCATGGAGACCATATACTTGCTAAGAAAAACTAAATTAACTATAGTTTTAGCTTAGTAACTACTCAGTGAGGAAGGGATATCTATGTTATAGCAAATAGAATATGCATTATCTCTTCCATCACATATTCATTAGCAAAGAAAAGTTCTCATGCATTTAATCATTGGTTCATTTAAGCAAACATGTACTGGATGTGTGCTTTGAGTTAGGCTCTATATTGGATATTTGTAATGCATCGACGAGTAAGACAAAGTTGCTTTCCTTACAAGCTCACAACCTGGTAAAGGTAGTAAAATCTGGATAAATTCAGTGATGGAGTTATGAGCAAGTAAGAGGAAAAACAGAAATATCTTCAGAGGAGAAGTGAGACTTTTTTGATAGTAAATACAGAGAAAATAATTCACAGGTAGGATTTTATTTTAGTTTACTTACATTGTTTAAAGTCAGAATAAAGGATAGGATTTTTTTTGTAGTAGAGATATATGATCTGCTGATAGACGATAGATTGGGAACTAGAAGAATAACTGTATTTTTTCATTTTCTGAGGATTTAACCAATTATCCTGGGTTATTTTTCATATATAAAATAAGAAACACCAGAGTGTTCAAATAAGTTTGAGTATAACATAAAAATATTTGTAGCTTTTTATGTATTATATTATAAAGTCATTATAATGTGGCAATATTAGAAACAACTTCAGTGTAATTGCTCAAGTCCATGGACAAAGGTCATGGTAGTTTTGTAATTTCTTGCCTGTCTCTTTACTGAACATCACATCTGGGTTTTTTCTTATGGTCGGCCCTTAAACTTAAATTCCTTTCTTCCATATTGAGTCCTTATCTTAGATCATTTTTTTCCACCGGATTTATATTCTTAGTCTCCTTCATTTAAAATACTGCCTTAAAAATCAGCTCCTTTAGGAAACGTTTGGTGAATAATCTTCTTTGTCCAGTTTACCCATAAAACTCTTTCCATTCTTTGTGTTGGCTCTCCAAAATTAAAAGTGTACCTCCCCTGTTGATTTTTCACAAAGTGGTATGTATTCATATTGGTTGTTTTCTCTCTTCTTCAAGCCAACGAGTCCGAACCGCGGTTGGTTTGTCCCACCATTTGGAAAGAACCCCTGGTGGGTGTACCTGGCAGCTGCTATCCCCGCTTTGTTGGTCACCATTCTCATTTTCATGGACCAGCAAATCACAGCTGTGATTGTCAACAGGAAGGAGCATAAACTCAAGGTAAATGTTTGTGGTAATGGTTATCATTGCCTTCTCCTTTCTTTGAAGTACTTGCAAACAAATATCAATTCAAATTAAGATGGTTTGAGTGGGAGTTATATTATAACCACTGTTCCTGGCAGAGTCATAGGTCACGTTGTGTTGACACATTTCCTCAATATAATACTTTAGGGAGATTTCATTTAAATCCAAAAAAGTTGTTTCATGTTGTATTTCCTTAGCCGCCGAAGAGAGCAATTTCAGCACCAAACCCAGTTGTCGATTTATGGTTGGGAATATCTTTGGGGATTACTTTTTTTTTTCTCTCTTATGAAATTACATCTCGTGGAAAGACCAAGAAAGGCATGCATTCCCATTGATAACATGATAACATTACAAACTCTGCTTTATACTTTTAGGGTTTTTTGTTGTTGTTGTTGACCAATTTAGTATGCTGTGTTTACAGATCTTTGTTTTATTTCCCCTGTATTCCTAGGATTGACCTCCTGTTCACAGAGTTCAGAAGGTCATTCAAATCCAGTCTTACACCCTTAAGGACTCCCATGATCTCTCAGGGCAGGCTTGGACTCCAGGGCTTGCTGACTGTAGATTTCCTCTTTCTTGTTGCCATTGTTTTTTTATGTCTAGTTGTTTCTCTGACTTTCTGTCTGGTAGCCATGATTTGTATAAAATATTTTCTGTATCTGATGAAGCACTTTATGTTCTATACTGGGAGGGGTTCAGCACTGATTTAGTTTGAAAGACTGAAAATGGATGTTGACTAATATATTTTATTCTGAAAAAATTTGCAAACATAATCTTCATTTTGATATATAGTTGGCCAGATTTTTATGTGTCTTTGGAGGTAAATAACTATTTTCATTTTGCTTAAGTTTTCTTATTATTAAAAATCAGAATTTTGAATTTAGAAAATTTAGGATTGAAAAAAACAGAATTTTTAATTCTCCCATTCCCTATAGGAAACATTGGAAAATCAAGACCCATTAGGATTTACCTCTTAGAAATAGGAGTTGAGTAGTAAATAAAAAATAAGTTTTCGTCACTTTTGTAATTGCTTATTTGAAGTCATTCCTTTGCATGATAATGTCTATAGAGTAAGTGCCAGCCTTCTGACACAAATCTAATGATACTAGTGGAGATTTCATCATGAATTAAAGGCTTTTCACTCTGGATATGGTTTTGTTCACATTTGTTAGTCAAGGAATGTGAAAATTGAAGATACTGTCTAAAATTATAAAGGTCCCTGACTACTATGAAATTGAGTCCAGAGAGAAACCTGAAATAGTGAGGGAGATGGAAGCATTGTGATATTAAAAGCAGCCATGGTTTTGGGTGGCATTTGCTTTGGCTCTGGGTCAAGTGGTACTGGCTGGCTGGCAGCTCTGTTTGGGATGGGATCCACCTTTCCACTCTGCTGCACAGCTCTGTCTTGATGTACGAACGCTAGGGCACTTGGCTTTTCTTTTTTGGCCATCATTTTGGTTAGTTTTCCCCACATTATCCTTGCAGAGCACTCCAAAGCAAACCAGGTTCAGCAAGGTCATGTCTTATCCAAGGTCATTCCCCGAATCATTGCAGAGACAAGAAGAGTGAGTGAACTTCAGATCACAAAGCAAGGGATACTTCTCACAAGGAAAGTGATTTTAAGTGTTATAGATAGGGTGTGGGAGAGAGAAATAGTTTTGGATAGATATATTATTAGGTGATTGTAGCAATAAATTTTGTCTGATATTCTCTATAATAAAACCCTAAATTTTAATGTGTTTTCTTGGATAACTAAAAAATCTGCCTTGCTTTCATTTTTTTCTTTTTATTCCTGCTGTCAAAACTTAGATCCTTTTATTTCATGTCTAGAGTATTCTAATTGTTTAGCTAATGGTTTAGTTAATAACCAGTCTCTTTTGCTTCATTCTAAAAGCAATAAATTTTCTTTTAAGTGTGTTTTTAACCCTGGCTGGTGTGGCTCAGTTGGTTGAGCATCAACCCAGGCACCAAGAGGTGTCTGGTTAGACTCCCAATCAGGGCTCATGCCTGAGTTGCAGGTTTGATTCCTGGTAGAGGGAACAAGGCAACTGACCAATATTTCTCTCTCACATCTATGTTCCTCTCTCTCGTTCTCCCTCTTCTTTCCTCTCTCTGTAAAAATTAATAAAAATATTTTGTAAAAAGTGTTGTTCTTATATGTCAGTCCTCTATTTCTAAACCTTTATACCTTGGCCTCTAAATCTTTGCCCCTTGAAGAAAATCAATTTGCCTTAGCCTGGGATTTACTAGTAAGCCTCTTTGTGATATGGTCTCAACCTAAATTTAAAATGATTCTCTTCACATACTGTACAATAATGTGGCCACATTAATTGCTGGTTTCTCTTCAAGTCTGGCAGTTTTTCTGCTAGTTATCCCACTCCTTAGTGATTACCATTTATCATGTATCATCAAAATCCTCACCATCCCTTAAGGTACTCCAAATATAAACATTTGTTAGTGTAACCTTCACTCCTAATGTAATTTCTATTGTTTTTGTTTTTGCTCTTAGTAATTTTGTATTATTCTGTGGCACTGGTCACACACTGTCTTGCAAGGTAGATATTTTGTGTATTTACCTTAAGTCCTTTTCTGGGCCGACACGTTTTTAAGCTAAAAACCATGTTTTAGTCCTGTTTTCCGCTCTCATGTGGCCCATCACAACGATTGCCATATGGCAGACTCAATAAATACGCATTGAAGAATTTTGTTATCTTGGGCCACATGGTTCTCAGAGGTGTTGCACTGTTTGAGATGGGTGGTAACTGGAAACCATGCCAGCCCATCTCCAGTCCTCATAGTGAGTGCTTATAGTATTCCATACCTGTTTAGATGTCATCACTGCAGGAATTTTGGGGGGTTCTTTCTAGACCTAGTTAAACACTTTATCCTCTGTTCTTTTGGGTATCTCTTTTGAACTTCTTTGAATGTGTATTTGGATTGCATGTAGTTTGTGTACAAATCTAAGTCCTCTCATCCTATTGTGAGCCCTTTGGTGGGAAGAACTATGTCATGGTTCTCAGTGTGCCTATACACCTTTATTGTCTGGATCATGGGGGCTCCTAGCATGAATGCTTATTCTGTGTCTATGCATATGTGTATATTGCTCCTGACCCCTTTGTAATATTAACAGATGTAAACTTTAGATTGTTTGGCTAGTCTTTTTCTCTCATAGTTTATTTCTGTGTTTGCATTCCTAAATTACTTATGCTTTCTATAACAAAGCATGTACAGCATCAAAAGGAAGTGAAGTTTCACTTCCTATCTCTTTACTTAAAATAATCTCCAGTTTCAGAAGGTAGAACATTCTTTGGATTTGTATTCTTGAAGACAAGGAAATTTTTTAAACTTTAAAGGTTATACTTAACCTTTCAAGCCTGTATTAATCCTTGCTATGTATGGAGCATTCATGTTAGATGTTGAAGATAAAAATCGTTCTAAGTTATGGTCTCAATGTGTTTATGGAAAGGAAGACTTTTTGAAGAGAGTGATGTTAAGAGGCACAGAGTAATTATCTATGTATTATTTTGCCCCAGAACTTTTATTTATTCTGGTGCTTTTGCTTTCTCAGGTTTGTATTCTGCTTTGTAAAATCCTCATATTACCTCTTTGGTATTATGTGGTCCCTTTTTGCCAGTCTCCAGGATATTTTACTCAAACTTCTTTTAGTCGAAAGAGTTTAAGAAAGCATCAAGATAGCTCATGGCATAGATTTTTCTGCAACAGCTAATTCTTTTGACCCATTGATTTGGCCAGTGTCCACATCTTGAGGTTATTACAGCTTTCTTGGAGACAAGATTTGGGGATCCTGCCTACTAACTACCCTGGTGGTACCTCTAATATAGTCTTGAGTGATTTAAGCTAAATAGGGCTTAAAACTATGTGATATTCCCAGCTGCTGTCAACCTCCATTCCTTCCCCCCAAAATGACTCATATTTCTACCAATTAACAAATAGAGTTTAGATTTTTTGAATGGCCAATAAATAAATTATAGTTGACATTCAGAAGAATGTATACATCCTATTTGTCATTCATTTTTTAAAAATATTTTTTATTGATTTTAGAGAGAGATAGATAGAAACATAGATGAGAAAGAAACATAGATCAGCTGCCTCCCACACACCCCCACTGGGGATCGAGCCTGCAACCTGGTCATGTGCCCTGACCAGGAATCGAACCAGAGACCTCTTAGTTTATGGGTCGATGCTCAACCACTGAACCACGCCATCTTGATTGTCATTCAGTTTTTAGTAAAGATTAATTGAGAATTGACTATATATCATGCACTCTGATAAAGTATTCAGGATACAGTTGCAGTCCTATTGTTACTCATAGTCTAATGTCAAAGACAGATAAATACATATATAACTTTAAAACAGTGCGATGAGTGCTGTGATCGAGGAAAGCATGAGATAACAGATAGAAAAACATGAAAAAGGAGACCTAACCTTAAGGAACTCAGCCATCTCACCTGACTGAGGCAGGAAAAACTACCAGAAAAGGTGAAGACTGATTTGTTTTAAGAATGAGTAGTACTGAGCCAATGGAAGAAGAAGGCAGAGTAGCCGTTATTCCAGGTATGGGGTGCTGTGTGGGCAAAGAGACAAAGGCATTAGTGAGTAAGGTATATTCAAGGAATTACAAGTGGTTGAAAGTAGTCATGGCATAGGAATCAAGCCGGGGACAGGTGAACGGTGAGGTTACAGATGTGAACAGAAGCCATATCATGAGTGTCATATAGCAAGGTCATAAGACACATCCCCAGGCAGGAGTGAACACACTCTGTAAGTGCCACCTTAAGGTATAATCAGAATCCAAACAGTTCTTGCCGTCTTTACTGCTGCCTCTCTCGTTCTGTCACGAACTCTAACATGGAACTTGTAAGTTAGGAGGTCTTATGTCCTTGACCCTCTTCAGGCTGTTCCTAACACAGCAGCCATTGTGCTTAGAACATAAGCAAATCCTGCCATTCAATGGCTTCCCATGTACTCAGCGTACAAGCCCAAGTACTTCTAGTTCCCTTAGTGCTTATTACTCTTTATGATACGGGGGAGTTTACTTATTTATGTTGTTTATTGTTATCTCTCTTAGTAGAATGGAAAGTCCATAAGTGCCGCAATCTTTGTCTTTTTATTCTCAAGTGTGTCATCAACACCTAGGACTATGAGGGTAGTTTACTTATTTATGTTGTTTATTGTTATCTCTCTCAGTAGAATGGAAACTCCATAAGTGCCGCAATCTTTGTCTATTTTATTCTCAAGTGTGTCATCAACACCTAGGACTATGCCTATTAATAAATTTTCAGTATTTGTTGAAAGAATGAATGACTGGGCCCCCAGATATATCATGATAATTATCTCATTTGTCTCTGTTTAATGAGTTTATGTTGGCCATCCCCACCTTTGTCCTCCTTTCCCCTACCTTACTCCACTCCCACTTCAAACCATTATGCTTTCAAACCACTGATGCTGAAATGAACTGGTTTTATGAATATGTATTAATCTCTTTGTCTCCCAAAGAGATTTTTGTTCTTAGTCAAACTTGGACTCAGTAAATTTATGCTTTTTTTTCTTGTGTCAGCTCCCCTTGCCTGTGATGAGTTCTGTGAGAACATGATTAGACCCATGTGTGTGAGCCAGGGGTGAAATCTTGGCCTTTCAGAGAGAGGAAAGCAGTGTTCTGACTAACTGTAACAGGATCTGAATCAAAACAGTCACTGGGTTCCTAGTGTAAAATCACATTCTCATTTTTTAAAGCCAATGTCTCTATTCCCTGGGATTGGTCATATTCTGGCTCTTGGTGCTGCTGCTTTCATGCTGTGAAAATGAACTGCTCTATTTTCTCAGGCTCCATAGGGGCATTAAGCATTTGATTTCTTCACAAATAGAACAGAGAAACAGAACCATAGAATAACATTGTGGACACATTTGACAATATTTATTTAGTGAGTAAAAGAGTTAGACCTTTTGTTACGTTGTCTGCTCTCCCAGTCAATAAATGTTATTGTGACCATTGGGCAATGTTTGAAATCAGCCTATTCTGGTTATGGGGATATTCATTACCTTCATGATAATGTGCAGCAGATTATAAACAGTTATTTTCATTTACTATGAAAGGTGAGAAATGGTCTTCTACATAGCCTCTCAAGGTTGCTTTCAAATCTTTCGTCTACATGTGCTGAATGCTGTCTAGGTGAACAGCATACTGCTAAGCAGTTGAGCAGAGACAGCACAATGCCTGCCTTTAAGGTGCTTTTCTTGCTTATGTTAACACCAACCAATATCCCTATTGCTACTATTACCACTTATTGAGCTCCTACTATGCAGCAACCACTGCAAGATGCTTTGCTTCTGTTATTTCATTGAATGGTTCTAATACTCGTCAAGGTAGATGTGTATCTCTGTTTTTTATTACAAAATCGGATGCAGAGACGATAAGTAACAATAAACAAATAATAAGTAAGCAGTCATACATCAAGCTAGAAGAGGTGTAATGTGGCCACTTGGTGTTTAATCGCTAGGGTGAATAATAGGACATTGAAATCACTTCACTCAAAGAGCTTACCTTTTAGTAGAAATTTTTATCGAGCAAAGCGAGTTGGTTTCTTTGACTAATCTTAATTCCCACCGGGGGCTATGACTTGATAGCAATATGAGTATTTTCTTCATGTGGTTTTGTTACCTCTTCCCACAGAAAGGAGCTGGATATCACCTGGATCTCTTTTGGGTGGCCATCCTCATGGTGGTGTGTTCCTTCATGGCTCTTCCATGGTACGTGGCTGCGACTGTCATCTCCATTGCTCACATCGACAGTCTGAAGATGGAGACGGAGACCTCTGCCCCTGGAGAACAGCCCAAGTTTCTTGGAGTGAGGTATGTGAAGTCAGAAGACAGTGACTCTACAGAACACCGCGTGCACACATCCACATGTCAATCATAAGGAAATGGGAAAATATGGAGGAGAAAGGGCTAGTGATGATTAATTTATTCCCGTACTTCCTTTTCTAGAAAGGACTAAATTTTTCATCAGAGAGTCCTCAATAATTTTTTTTGAGTTCGCTTCTTATGATAACTAAATTTTCTTTGATTTATGAAAGGCTAAGTGATACAATGTAAAAATGCAAACAGGTCACTCATTTCTTCAACATGCAGGTCCTTCTGATGCTGTGGTACTGACTCTAGCGTATCACGTATAAAGACCAAACCCTTTCATCTTTTAGCTCTTTTGAGATTCCCTAAAACTCTCGAGTTGGCTTATGATTTTCAAGATTCTATGAAGGGAAAAGAATTCTTATTTTCCAGTTCATTTTTGATCCCCATAAGCCTGAGAAACTTTGACCTTTGGCTGTTAAACTTGAGTAGCCATGAAGGACTTTACAGGACCTTTATAGGCTGTTGTCTACTTTTTACAGCAAACCCTGCCCCTCAGTGCTGGGGTGAATAGCTCACATGACAAAGCCATCGTTTCCCACGCCACAACAGTGGGTGATTCTTTCTTGGGGGCCGGGGGAGGGGGTGTTGTATGGGAATCATATTTGTTAAAAAGTACTTTTGTTGTTGTAGATTTGGAAATTAGACTGATGAGATTTTATTGCACTTATGAAATTTCCCTGAGCTGTTTATTAATTAGAATGTGGGACAATGTAATATCTGTCTCCTGTGAAAGAAGGTGTAATTACACAACAGTTCAAGTTGTTTAAAAAATAAGGGCTTTAAAGAGGCCCATAATTGATGGTCCAAGAGCAAGTGATTTTTTTTTCCTTCTTGATTCTAAAAGGAGCATAGGATTTAGCAGAATTAGTTTCCTCTTGATGAATTAAAATCACATATTGCAATAGTTTTAAGAGAATTTTATATTTATGTTGAGCTTATATGCTGTCCTTGAGGTATTAATTACATATGATATCAACACCTTTGCTATGTTAGCCAAACATTGATTCGGTCAATGTATAGTCTTTTTTGAAGGTGGAAAAACAAGAGGTAGATTGGTAATCTTTTGATTTGGTTTCAGGGAACAAAGAGTCACTGGAACACTTGTGTTTATTCTGACTGGTCTGTCAGTCTTTATGGCTCCCATCTTGAAGGTAAATATGTGAAATATTTCGTCCTTTTCCAATACTGGCAGATAACTGATATATGAAGAGTAGAATTTCTTGTTGAAACATCTCAGGACTCTCATTAGTTCTATAACGCACTGAAGCAGTGGTCAGATAGAATGAGGACTTTAAAAAACTTTCATCTTGATTTTCTTCTCACTCGTATACTCTATCATTATTGTTATTATTATTGTTGCAATTAGTTGGTTTAAACTGTATTAAATTACCAATATTCCAACCTCTGACCTATGAAAATGGCAACTGCATATGATTCAACCTGATTTTCCCCCACCCCACATATTTTATCCCCTTAGTTTTCTTTCATCCTTTCTTCCCATCACTTTCCATTTACTTTCTCTAATTCCCGCCCCCTTTTCTCCCCATAATAGACTCCTGGATAACATGAGTGACTCAGGATAATCATTTTGCAGATTTTCTCCTATTCTTAATCATTACTGACTATTTCTATTTTCGTTGCATAAGAAGGCCTAATATTCACAAAGGGCGAATACAGTAAAATTATTGATTTATAATTAGAAAACTTAGAATTGAACTTTTTTTCAAATTATAAGAGAAAGTTTATTTAGAAAGAATTTATAATTAGAAAACTTAGAATTGAAATTTTTTCAGATTATAAGAGAAATTTTATTTAGAAAGTTATAGAGGTAGTAAAAGTGAGACAGCGGGGCTGTGCAGGCTCAGGGAACAAGTTATAGAAGCAAAAGAAGGGGCTTTGGAGCTTAGAGGAAGGAAAGGCAAAGGTAACGTGCCTCGGGGGGAAGAAAGGGTGGTCAGGAAAGGCTTGGACTTGCTCCCGAGAGAGAGAGAGCACATGCCTAGAATTGAATTTTTGAAGAAGGGAAATGATATGGTAGGTTATTTAGAAAATTATGAGTCAATATAAAGGTTTGATTGATAGGGTGAATGTCTGCCTAAATAGATAAATATAAACTACATGTGAAAGCCTACTTAGAAACAGAAATAGGACTAAAACCAGGTTCAGATTAATACATACTTGTCATGAAACTTCCCGTTTTCTTTTGTGACACAAGCATTTTATTTTCTTGTGTATCATATAAACAGTACTAGCCAGTTATTGATAATTTGTATCTTATGCTTTGAACCACAATGCAAAGCACCACAGTCACCTATAAACCAATAGCCATAAACAACTGTTAGCAATATCCTTCCAAAGTTTTTTCTGACAATTTTTTTATTTTTACACAATTCTAATTTATAAGGTTTTTAAAATGCGTATTTAATTGCACAAGTAATGAAATAGTACACTCTTGTAAAGAATTCAAACAATACAGGACAGATGGTGAAAGGCAAAAACCATCCATTTCTCTCAGGTTAGAACATTATATGTCAATCACCAATCAGATGAATTTGAGAACAATGAAATTATAAATTCTTAACATATAGATAAGATTGACTTTGCCTTTAGGATACTTAGATTAATGCATAAATTATGCACAAAATACCTGGTGAACAGTTAAAAGATTTAAATATTCATCTTTCATCCTTGGTTTCCACAATGTCAATTAACTGGTTTAATTCCTTTTTTGACTGCAATCAGGAGGGAATATGTATCTATGCAACACATGGAGTAGTAAAATTAAAAATAACTTTACAGAGCCATTTCTGATTATAGAGAAAGGACCTTAAAAGAGTATAGATCTTATGTTCTACAGCAGCAATTTTCAACCTTTTTCATCTCCTGGAACACATGAAGTAATTACTAAAATTCTGCCACACACCAAAAAATATAACTTTTGCCGATTTTACAAAAAAACAGATAAAATTTTGATTCACTATCAGTGAATGGCTATTGTGTTGGCAGTTGTCATTTTTTATTTGACACTGTAAAGGAAAATAAGTCAGTTCCCCTGACTAAGTAATCAGGTATTGCATGTTTTAAAATTCCTTGCAGTACAGCCCCAGCAAGGTGGCTCAGTTGGTTGAGCATCTTCCCCCCAATACCAAAAGGGTTTCAGGTTCAGTTACTGGTTAGGGTGAGTGGTGGTGGTGGGCAGCTGCTTGATGTTTCTCTGTCACACTGATACTTCTCTCTCTCTAAAATCAATTTTTTAAAAAATTCTTCCAGCACAGATTGAAAATCCCCGTTCTACATGGACCGGGGGAAATCTATTGTTGCTCTTGCCAGTGCAAAGCAAGTGGTGGGGTAGGGCTCCCCAGCATTAAATCCACTGCCAAAGTGCTTTCCATTCCTGTGCTGTCCCAGAGACAGCAGCACATCAGCTGATGGGAAAATCTAGTGACAACTTTTTACCACATGGACACAGACCTCATCTGCAGAGATCAGTTATTAGAGAGGTCATTGCTGCAGTTCTGACCCCATGTGTGGGAAGCTGTACTGGGAATGAATCTGCTCCTGGGCTCCCTGGAGGTGGGCTTGCTTGGCACACTGCAAAGTTTCTTTTATGGGGTCTTTTATACTTGGCCATTATTAGACAAGGGATAATATACAAAGATCTTTCCATCAGTTCATATTTACTCATTTCCGCCACACACACCCCCATTGTTTCTTTTATTTTTATACTAAGAGGCCCAGTGCACGAATTCGTGCACCAGTGGGGCCCCTCCGCCACACACACACCCATTGTTTCTTTTATTTTTATACTAGAGGCCCAGTGCATGAATTCGTGCACCAGTGGGGCCCCTTGGCCTGGCCTGCGGGATCAGGCCGAAACCAGCTCTCTGACATCCCCCACGGGGTCCCAGATTGCGAGAGGATGCAGGCCAGGCTGAGGGA
>NW_005370660.1:1181019-1205162 GCF_000412655.1 Myotis brandtii
TCAGTGCACATCATAGCAACTGGTCAACCAGTCTACTGTCTGCCCCCTGGTGGTCAGTGCACATCATAGCGAGTGGTTGAGTGGCCTTAGCATATCATTAGCATATTGTGCTTTGATTGGTTGAATGGATGACCAGACACTTAGCATATTAGGTTTTTATTATATAGGATTATTTATTTTCATTAGCACAAAGTCAGATGTGTTTAAAGTTCTTTAGTTGTTACAGCAAATTGGCCTTCATCTTGGAGACTCTGTCAGCTGAGGAATCATGTGTCTCCAAAAAGACACAGAGAATAGATACTGTATAAGTTGCTATTTTTCGGATGAAATGCAAAACTCACATTTTCAACAACACTTCCTGTTTTCTCACCATGCACCCAAATATGGCTGAAGAGGAATTAAAGCTGAAAACATTTTTGTTCTTTCTTTTCCAGTGGTTCTTTTTGCCTCGGCTATGCAAAGCACCTTAGTATCTACAGGAACAAATTAGTATGCAGAGAAAGGAAAAGGAGAGATGTAAGGGATCAAAGGGATCAGTGAGCATGAGCTCACTTTTCCTTTGACCTCCCTTAAGTGATCCAAGCTTTGCTCACCCTCATTAAACTGCTGGAGTCCATAACTGTGGCTCTTTCCACCTCCTACTTTAGGTCAATGCAAAGAGTCATTGTAGGGATCAGTGAAAAAGGCAGTCCAGCAAACAGTTTTATTAGGCAAGACTTTGCCCAAAATGTGGGACATGAAATTGTTTTGTTAATATAGTTTCCAACATATTGTGGGAAACCTAGATTTAAAAACAAGAGTAAAATAGTATAGCAATGACTATTGTGATTGTTTCTTTAAGTAATTACAACTATTCTTTAACAATCATCGCTGATAAAATCAGCTAATTTTATTTATTTATATTTATTTATTTATTTATTTTTATAATTGAGTTTGTTTTCATTGATTTTATAGAGAGAGGAAGGGAAAGGGAGAGAGAAAAAAATCAATCGACTGCCTACTGCATGCCCTCTATTGGGGATCCAGCCGACAACCTGGGCATGTGCCCTGACCAGGAATAAAACCAGGACCTTTTGGTGCATGGGAAGATGCTGAACCAACTGAGCCACACCAGCCAGGGCAAGGCAGCTAATTTTAGACCACATGTCCTTTTTATCATTAAAGTTTGATGTCATATGCATTCACCACAGAACTGTTGTAGCTCATTTGAAAAGTCAATGCAGGAAGAAGGAGATGTTAAGGGTAGAGTTAAACTAAAACCTAAGTTACACGTGAATCAGAGTTACAATTAAAAGTCAAGATTAACAATTAACCTCAGAACTTACACAGAAAAGCATGATGGGGGTTACCTTGGAGGAGGGAAACTTCCCTCCCACCACCCTCACCATGTGACTGTGTGTTTTAAAGAAACAGGTGACACCTTTAGAGAATGGTTTTGCTTAAGAGTTTGCCTTAAAAGGCAGATCAAATGAATGGGATCGAGAGAAATGTGTGACTTTTACTTTTTAAAATGAAATGGCTCAACATGTCATCCCTCACAAGTTTAATGGCCTCAGATGATCCTAGTAATTTTCTCCCATGCATTAAGCTGTATAGGAAGTTGTTTCCTGCCCCTGCTTAGGCAGGCTTACTTTGAACATGAAGTTTATGACCTCTGTTTTGATCTCTTTGCCAAAATCTGTCTTTTTTACATGGAAGAATATAAGGAATCATAGTGTAGTAGCTTTATTAAGTTCACAAGGATACCCCTTGACCTTAGCCAGCTACGTCTTACATGCCTCAGATCTCACTACTGATTCAATGCAGAACTGTTGGGAAGCAGGCATAACTGGCTTCCCAGGCTGGTTAAACCTTTCAGATATGTGTTTCTGTTTGGGAGACTAAAGAGCAGCAAAAGATGAAAGGTAGCTTACTTTTCTCATTCCTCTGGCAAGCCTAAAGAAACAAAGATCGTGTAAAGTTCACTGCTACCTCTGTTGCCTTTGCTTGAAGTAGTTTATCAACAGGAGGAGTGGTGGCCAAAATTTATCTTTCAGATTGGTTTAGTGTTCTAAAATGTGAAGGGTAGCAAATAATTAGTACTTGGCAAACATTGGTTGAACTCCTACAATATGCCACACACCCTGCTCATTAACAGGGAAATACAGATAAACAATAGTGATGATGATGATGATGATGATAGTGATTGTAATAATAGCTTCCATTTATTGAGCTTGGTATTGGACTAAGGGCTCAGTACAGATTTTTAACATTTAGTTCTCCAATAACACTTACAAAACTATCTTAATAATTGCACTCATTTTTCAGATAAGAAAAATGATGAATAACCAGTCAGGTCACAACATTCTTAAATGGCAGAGCCAAGATTCGATCTTAGGCAGTCTGGCTCCAAAGGTTGATTTCATAACCATCAGAGTTTACCTCCTTTTAAAATAAAACAGTACTTACTGTCAAATAATTCATTCAGTTTCGTTTCCCATGAGGTGATCTTTTCCAGCCTCTTTGATCCATTTTCCAATTCTCTCATGTGGAGAGAAATGTGGCATTTTCACAAACTGATCGTACCTCACTCCACAGTTTCTTCAATGACGAGGGAGCAGTTTACAAGTCAGCAACTTTCATATTAACCCAGATTTGTAAGGCTTAAGGGCATTGGGATGTTATTTTAATAACATGTTCCTAAAGGCAGCTGTTATAGTTGAAAGGGCAATACTGTAGAGCTTAAATAAAACCCAGGCTTCAAGTCTGACCTTTGCAGCAATCCTTCTGGTCTATACTCTGGTCCGTGTCCTCTCCCCCGCCTCCCACCCCCGCCCCGGAGGGACCAAAGAGAGTTGTGCTTTGCAGCTGCAGGCTTTTGACTTGGCAGTGCAGGTCCTGATAATGACATCAATGCCACATTTATCAGTTATTGAAGATTATTAGGCAGACCTATGCTGTCTGATTTCTGTGCCCACGCTCTTAAATAGGACTTTGTTCAGAGTTTTATACCCCACTCCCTCACCCTCTACCACCACCCCCACCCCGCGCCACACACACACACACACACACACACACACACACACATTATTTTGCTGGGAGGCCTCACTCCTGTACTGAAGTCTGTGCTGTGGATAACTACAATCTATCTTTCTTATTAGACTTACGCTTTTTGCATTTTTTCCTTATGGAAATAATCTAACACTATCAGAAAAATAAAAGGGAAGGAGGAGTGAAAGAAAGTGGAATGACAGTCACCAGAATTTGGTCATTTCAATTACCTAGTCTGAATCTGACCTAGTCTCAATATGTTCGTCTACATTGACTTCATCTCAGTTTCATTATTCTATCTGGTTGTAGGATCAAGCACGTAATTTTTTCATTTTTATGTTTATTAAAGGCATTATAATATTTTTTATAATTATACTTTTTGGCTTTCTGGGTATGATTGATTAAATAATTTTCTTTGCATAATTTTATCATTTGGCAATTCTTATTATGCCTATAAACGTAGTATACCTTGTGTTTTAATTTTTCCTGTCTTGCTTTGTAAAAATAGGTCTATCTCCTCTTACTAGGTATATTATTTTAACTTAAAAGAGGATCCCATCTTTTAAAAACACGTTCTTCTTTCCATCCTCGGGCAAAATTTTTGTTGTGATGAATGATTCCATTCAAATGAATTTTTAAAGATTGACCTTCTGGTGTGACTCATTAACCAAATCCAATAAGAAATATCCTCTAACTCAGTAATTCTGTTAAAATTTATCAAGATTAACACACTGGAAGGTTTTTATTGAGACACTGCATGGCTGTACAGAAAATGGTGAATTTCACAAGGCATCTGTATCACAGTGAAGTTGGCCGAAAATCTAATTAATAGTCTCTCTTGTATGTACTGTTTCCTTTTCACCATTGGATCATTTTTTAAACCATCTTCATATCTGAAGCTGTTTTCCTACCCATACCCCATGCCGTTCTGAGTTATTAGTGAATTCTGATTTTTTTTGTGTGGTAGATTCAGTAACATTTGTCATCATAAGTTCAGAAAGAATAGGCCTGGGCACAAGCACAGCTTGCCTCCACTTTGGCATTAGATCCACATTAGAGAAAATATGAGCGAAGCCAAGGTGAGGGGTGGACACAGGGCCACGATCACCTTTGTGATTACTTTCCTTCAAGCCAGGAGAGCACTTTATACAGATTAAAAAGTAACTCCTGCAGGGCTTCTAACCAGTTTCCCATGAACTGTATGTCTCTTTTCCCCCCTCCCACCTTTCTTTTCTCCCCAAGAAATTAGAAATAAAACGACAAGAAGGAAATCATCCTGTATTAAGGAACAATGGCGGTGCCCCTGCCCGTGGAACGTATTTTAAAAATTAAGAAAGGAGTCAAAGCGATAAAATGGTGTCGTTGTTAGTTTCATTTCTTACTTTGTTGTTGTTGTTGTTGTCAATTTATACAGAGTAATGGCAAGGAATGGAACATTCGCATTCTAAAAGGAATAAAGGCACGTGTCAGAACTCCAGTGGCTGGAGCGTGATGTGCTCACCTCTTTGTGGGGACTAGTGGGCATTACAGCACACAGGGCTCCCCCACCACTCACACCATCCCTCCCACCTCCTTCAGCGTTCAATGTCATTTACTTTCCTTTGAGCTGAAGGTCAAATTACCTATGTTAAAATTCTTAGTCTTTTTTAGAAGCATGTGATGTTTTATGGACATAAGTGTATTTATTCCATATAAACTTAACAATTCCTCTAACAAACCAATAACAATTGGAGATCCCTGTGATATTTTGAAATTTGCTATTTCCCCAATAGTGACCAAAGGCTCTCATACTGATACTGAGGTACTCACAAAGAAAGGCTGATAGAAATTGTGCATCACTTAACACTTAAAAATGACTCTAAAGTCATTCTGGTTTCTTGCTACAATAGCCTACTTTATGTAGATGAGGTAGAACACATGCAATAGTTCTTTAAAAATGACTCTAAAGTCATTCTCTTTTCTTGCTACAATAGCCTACTTTATGTAGATGAGGTAAGATTGGGCTTAATTGATTGTGGTTTTAGCTTTGAAAACTCCTGAAGTTACTTGAGCTCCTTTTCAAAACAGAACCTTGGGAACCTTGGTTGGTGCAGATAGAAGACTTCCCAGAAGCTCATCCGTGACACGCTTCATCCTTGGAGTCCTAGGGAATAGGAATAGATAAAACTTTCAGACAGCACAGTGGAACGTCCCAGTCCCATTGTTAAACTGCTTTGTATAATGTAAAAAGACTCCTGCTAATTAAAGCATGAAATGTATTAATTTAGTTCTGAAAGCTGTGTATTAATCCCTGTGTGGAATTAATTGCTTGCAGATGCTTGATGCTCCTTTCAAGCGGTGTTCTCATTAGTGAGTTCCCAGTATTCCTGAGGAGAAGAAAGGGGACAGTCGTTTGATGCTTTAGTTGAAAGAAGCATTTAAACACCAAGTAGATAGATCATTTGGTAAAAATTATTAAGGAAAAAAATCAATAGACTGTTGGGCAAAGAACTTGGCCTCAGGAGTGAGGTGACCGACCCTCTGCCCCTCTTTCTACCTCACAGCTCATGCAAACATCTGGCTTACATAGTCATTCCTTTTAAGGCGAAAGGCAAACAGACTTTTTCCCCATTAAAAAAACTACTTATTAAGGTCATGCATGCTCATTGTAAACAAATACAAACAGGCATCAAATGAAAATTCAATGTCTCCTTCACCTCCATCTATTTCTAGTACAGAGGGTTGAAGTTTGTCAATGATTACTAAAGCACACTGATTAGAGATCATTATATTATTATGTTCTATCTTTTAGTTTCAGATTTAGCTTTTATTTAAACTACCCCTCTCCATTACTGTATTTGCTATTGTTATTATTTTTAACTGGTCTCCAATTTTTTTTCTTCCTAGTTTATTCCCATGCCTGTACTCTATGGCGTGTTCCTGTATATGGGGGTAGCATCCCTCAATGGTGTCCAGGTAAGTTTTCCATAGCCACCTAAGTACAGTCAAGTTTTCCTAGTAGTAAGGCTAGTCCAGTAACCGATCTCTGAAAAGGAAAGTGCTAATTATTTGCTAAGTTTTTAAAGTGCATTTATTTTCTACTTTCTCTACCATTATCTACTTTTCATTTTCTGATTTAATTAACAAAGTTAGCTTGTGTTAACAAATGTTATCATACATACCCATTCTTAAAATAGGCTGTTAAAGGTCATGTGATCAGGAAAGTAAGAGAGCTATGATCTACCTTCCTTTCTTCTTTCTTTCCTCCCTTTCTCTCTCTCTCTCTCTCTCTCTCTCTCTCTCTCTCTCTCTCTCTCTCTTTCTCCCCCTCTCTCTCTTTCCCTTCCTCTTCTTTTTTTCTTTTCATCTCAAAAAGGAAATCAACCCTTTCAGTGTACTTTTCAAGATACTATTTTCCATTTGCCTTTACCTATACTAAGAACAGGTTCTTCTTATGTGATGTGCTTTTTACATGACTGGATTCAGTGATCAAAGTTTTGAACCAATAAAAGAATAAAGTCAGTGTGGTTTATGTATTACTTTTGTTGAAATCTTCAGCTATTCACAACTTTGGTAAACTGTCCCCCCTTAAAAAAAAGTCATTAGAGAAAACTTTGTCTTTCCATTGAGGTTTAATTGAATTGGCACTGGGAAACTGGAAGTCCTTCTGCTGATTTCTGGCATCTTGTTAGCTGAAGCCTTTTTTAGCACTTAGTAACATTTTAATGGGAAAAGACAGCATGTTCTGCGAACATCCTAACAATTTATTTAAACCCGTTCATAATTGTCCTTGCTTTCATTTCATTTATTGAGTTTAGATTAACTTAGCTTTATAGTCAGCTAGAGCTGGACAAGTGGCCAGACTCCCCCAAAGAGAAAAGGCTACTTTATTTTTCCTTATTTAGGCCCATTAAGTAGATTTCTTCACCATTTGGTTATTTGTTACAAAACACAAGGCCGTTTTCAGAGGTTGGACTAGATGACGATGCATGCATGTTTATTTGTGCCTATGAAACTTTGGGGCAGATAAATGTATCAAAATATTATATTTGTCCCTGGCATTGTATATATTGTTTACTCTCCTAAGTGGAAAGATGTGAAAATAATGTGACCTCCAAGCTAATAGTGCTTATTTTTGTTTAGCTTTGAAAGGTCAGTCTAGATAAGAAGTTTGATTGTATGCATTCTAAGTGCTTGATTGATGGTTAGAGCTCAGTACATGTTTATTAAATAGAGGAAAGACATCTATATCACAGTGACGGGGAAACCCTTTGTGAAGGGAAAGATAGTCACGTTCTAAAACTCGGCTGTTGTCCCTATTGCCTTTTCTCTCTTTTCCTTACTTTCCTCTTGATTCTTCCTCTTTTAGAATTTTGGCAAGATTTGATTTTAGCAGGAAATTTTGTAACCCGATCTTTATAAGCAGCAAGGCCCGCAGAGACTGTTGTCTGTGATAGTCTAGTTTTCTTTTACACTTCTCCCTTCCCTCCAGAGAGAAAGCAGGGATATTATTTCAGAGTCCTTGTTGCATAATAATTCACTTTAGCAGTTATGTACTGAGCATCTTTCATCGGAAAGAGCGTATGATGGGTATGGAGATATCATCCTTGTAATCATCATCAGTGTAAATTCAACAGCTATTCTGTGAAGCACAGCACCTGGCACCCAGGTGCTCGGCAGTGGTTTCAATACCTGCTTATACACGACGTTGTGACAGCCTCTCCAGGATTCTGCTATCTGGTTGTGGACACTCTGAAACTCACTGTAATTAATATTCACATGGCTTTTCTCTTTTAAAAATGGTAGTGCATTGCTGAATGTGTTACTTATGCCATAGATAATGTGGAGTTTATGAAAATGCCAGTGCATCCCCACTTTCAAGTTGGATACTTCCTTTATGTCTGTGAAACATCCCTGAAATGTACGTGACACATAGCTGCATCTCCTCCTCTTTCAGATAAGACAACAAAGGTAGTATAAGATGCATTAGTGTAAGATACATTAGTTATGTGTCTTGCTTCTGCATATCATTATTAAAGTAGTCACAAGATCCTCTGTCCCAAGACTCAGATAGTATGGATAGAAAGAGACGAACGTCTAGAATTTATATTGTGCTTTGGAACTTTATTCTTGGAGGCCACTTTATCTCATATGTCTGCATAACGTTCCTGCAAAGTAATGAAAATCGGAAGACTCCTACAATGTCTAATGGTGCTGGTTAGGCTAAATTTCTGCACTCCTTGACCACTGTCCTCTGGAAAAAATACTGCTTGCCCAAATTATAGGGTATGCGTCACTAGTGGAGAGTTGGGCATAATGGAAATGACCTCGTGCATCCGCTCTTGAAGTAATGCAGCTGTTCTCTCCTCCCCTCTGCTCCCCAGTTCATGGATCGCCTGAAGCTGCTCCTGATGCCTCTGAAGCATCAGCCTGACTTTATCTACCTGCGCCATGTCCCGCTGCGCAGAGTCCACCTGTTCACCTTCCTGCAGGTGTTGTGTCTAGCCCTGCTCTGGATCCTCAAGTCAACCGTGGCTGCTATCATTTTTCCAGTCATGGTAGGGATTTCTTTCATTGAACCTACCCATGAGGTCATACCAATATCATGTGGTTATGGTGATATGGGAGACACAGGTATCTTTTATGTGTGGTTCCAGTTTTTCCAGCTTTGACTAAATCATTTAGATTGGCTCAGTTGTAATTTAAGGTTCCCCTGTCTGTGACTGTCTACACTGGACCTCAGAGTCAGACTAAGCTGAGTTCAGATTCCGGCCCTGGTTCGTGCTGGTTGGTGAAACTCCCTGAGCTGCCATTGACTTATCCATAAGATGAGGAATGTTATTATTCTGAGCATCAATAATGAATATCAAATATCAAATATATAGCACAACGCCCGGCACATAGTAGACACCAGTACACATTGGTTATTTTTAAAATACAATAGAATTTTGTACAATAGAGTCAATGTAACAAAGTTATGGCAGATTTCAGTCCAAATAATAGCGGACAAATTGGGAAACTTATGAGATTCTATCCAGTGAATTAGAAGAAAAGGAATGAGAAGTTTCGCTTTTGAAGGTCTTGCTAGTTTCATCATGCTAAATTGAAGTCTGGGCTCTCTATCCTTGCTGTGATATGGTGAGATGTACTGGGTGAAAAGGTGAAAGGATTAAGAAGTAGACTAGTAGTTACAAGACAGACACAGGGACGTAAATGACAGCATATGAAATATAGTCATTAATATTGTAATAACCGTGAATAGTGGCAGGTGGGTACTGGAAATATCAGGGGGATCACTTGGAAAGTATATGATAATCTAACCACTATGCTGTACACCTGAAACTAATACAAAATAATATTGAATGTGAAAGATGGAAAAAGAAAATGCTAGCTCTGTATTTGGTTTCCTTATTGAATTTTATATTTTATCATAGATTTCCATTTCTTGCAAGAAAATACATATACATACACTTGAAACAAGTCACAAAGCCAGCCTCAAGTCTGCTCTGTCACCGCTAGGGCTTTGGAAACAATTTTCATACATAAACCATATTATATTTTTTATAAAAATTCTCTTAGTCAGGATTATTATTTTGTTTTATGGTTATTTATTATTTATAATTGTGTGGGGTTTTTTTTTCTCCAGGGATGCAGGGATAATGATATAAAATACTAGTGATATTAGTAGTCATATTTTTTTCTTGATAATCCCTTATATCTCTTTTTATCTTTTTGTTTTTATGTTATTCTGTTTTATTTTTTAATTATTTAAATTATAATCTACATTCAGTATTATTATGTATTAGTTTCAGGTTTACAGCATTATGGTTAGACAATCACATACTTTACAAAGTGTTCCCCCTGATATTCCAGTACCCACCTGGCACCATACATAGTTATTACAATATTGTTGACTGAATTCCCTATGCTGTACTTTACATCCCCATGACTGTTTTGTAACTACCAATCTGTACGTCTCAGTTCCTTCACCCAGTTCCCCAGCTCCCTCTTAAACTCTGTTAACTTACTGAAAAACACACTGAGTGAGGGAAAAACTCCCATTTGCCTGTTGGTATAATGTACCTATCAATTAGTTTTGCTAAAGCCAAGAAAAGAACAAATTTAGACAGGTTAAATTTGAAATATATCTAGTAAATCACTTATTGCTGGTGCTAAATAATAAAACAAAGTTTTACCTTTATAAAGTATTTTCATCTTTTGAGAGCTTTTATTTGATCCCAAAACAATCACATAATTTCAGTAGAGCAGATTTATTAACTTGTCTAGGAAATGAAGAAACTGAAACCCAGAGAGCATATAGATAAAGACAACTGTTTATTTGAAGCAGAGTCATGACTTATATCCTAGCACGTACACATTTCACCATTGAGCAAGGACATCTTTAATGTCCCTTCAGTTCATCTTCAAGAGCTATTTATGGAATCAAAGATACGGAGTTGAAGAATACTGATCTTAGAGGCAGGCAGCTGGGCCCCTCCGTGCTCTTCCTTGTTCTGGCTCAGTGATCTTGGAGGCTGTACGTATGTCTATAAGCTTTAGTTTCCTCAGCTGTAAGATAGAGATCATAATATCTACTCCTTAGGTTTGTTGTGAGAATAAGAAAATACTGCCTAAGAGTTTTAGCACAGCATCTGAAACATGGTAAGTATGCAGTTAATGGTAGTTTTTTTAAGTCGCTCAGTAGATTAAATGATCTGTGCATATCCAACTGCTACCTCATTATTAATACTTTAAAGATGTCTTAGTGTACTGTATGTTGCACAGATTTTCTTGATTTTCAACAACTTGTATACTGTTTTAATTTTGAGTAATTAGAAATCATATGCAGGCCATTTTTTCTTTAACTTTTTAGTTATTTTATTGAAAAGCTAAAACATGGGAGAAAATAATTTAAAAACTAATCCTTTCACATTGAGATTCTAAGTGAAATTGATTACACATTTCATTGAGCAAAACAAAGTGAGTGTCAATTAACACTTTTATAAGCCAACTTTCTCCATGAAGAAAATGTTTATGGTCCACTTAATATAAGTTCATACAAGCAAGATGAGTTCCAGCCTCCTCTAGCCTTATACAAAGTAGGTTTCAACTGCCTTTGGTAGGGAAGTATTTATACCATTATGACTTCATCTGACATGGTTCCTTTCATATTTTTTATATTTATTCTTTCAGATCTTGGCACTGGTAGCTGTCAGAAAAGGCATGGACTACCTCTTCTCCCAGCACGACCTCAGCTTCCTCGATGATGTCATTCCAGAAAAGGAAAAGAAGAAGAAGGAAGATGAGAAGAGAAAGAAAAAGAAGAAAGGAAGTCTGGACAGTGACATTGATGATGTAAGGAATTTCCCAGAATTCCAAAGTAACGCTAGTTAAAGAAATGTATGTGAAAAATCAATTTTTTTATCCCTTATGTGAGATGTATGTCTGAGTTTCGAAAATGTTTACTTGTCCATGTTACATGTCAGTCTTCACCTTCCTTTACCCTTTATTTTCTCTCTTTAGTTTTTTATATTTTCTGAAGCCTTTCTTTAACCATTAATACACTAAAAATGATAAAATGACTTCTGAAAACCAAACCAAAAAAAGTCCACCACGTCTAAAGAACTCCAATCTCATAAATAAATAAAAAAGTTCACTTAGTGCTGCTATAAAATGTATTTGATTTGCTGTTGACAATCCAGGATTTAAATTTGAGATGACTCCGGGTTATGTAATAATGTTAAGCCTAATGTAGACAAATGCTGGTGCCCTCACCTCCCATTATCTATGTTGGAGTAGGCTCTCAACCAAAGTCCTCTGCTATTGTTTTTATCTTTGCATTGGGCTTTGACGTGATTTTGGATTATTTCTCTGTAACCCTTCAATTAAAAGGAAAGGGAATTGTACTGTAGGGTCTTTTTACATAATTGTAATAGTCATAGATGATCCTCCTTCAGTTGGGTGATTAAGTTGAAAAATAAAATAATTGCCTATTTTTTTTCTTTAGGAGACCAGGTCAGAGGAATACAGGTGCTCTAATAGGAGTCTGTAATTAGTGCTAGGAGAAAAGATGAGATTTGTTTGTTTAATACACACACACAGAGCCTATCCTAGTAGTCTTTGAAAGGACTGCCAAAATGAGATTTTCTGTGTGAAGATTTGTTCTGAATTTTTCAACACAGTGAAGTATCCCCATTCTAATGGGATCCCTGGGAACCCATTCTAAAATGGGAGTGTAGTTAATTTTTGCTGTGTACTATATACTTGATCATTTTGATTGATCATGCATACTTGTCTTCAATTGCCAAAACAGCTGTTTCTAGTATATATTTTTGTTCCTACTTTACATATGAGGAACTTTAGACTGAGAAATGTTAAGTCATTTTTTAAGTGTATACATGATAACAAATTCATAAATATTTGCCGATGGAAAGCTTTCCAGTTGTTCCAATATGTAGTGCCTTTCTTTTGGTGCAGTGCTAGTTTTAATCAACTCCATCCCATTAACTCAGAAGGGAGGAAAACAAATGTGAGGGAGAAAGATGGTGTAGAATTTGAAAAGTTAGCCAAGCGGGAATGATTGTATCTAAGGCTTTTCTCCTTAGTGCAATGTACATGACAATATGGTAAGTTTAATCAATATTGGGATGTCTGGAGGTCTGTATAGTAACACCTTTCTTAAAACTTACAAATTTCTTTCACAGTCTGACTGCCCATACTCAGAAACAGTCCCAAGTATTAAAATTCCAATGGACATCATGGAACAGCAGCCTTTCCTAAGTGATAGCAAACCTTCCGACAGTGAGTAGAACTAACCTCTTGCTTCCCTGCTTTAATATGATTTGCACTTGCAGAGAAAAAAAAACGTTAGAACGATCATTTACATTAACTTTCCTTCCATTTTCTTTTTTCTCTATGCGAAGATTTACACTTAATTATTGTTTTAAAACTTCATTTTTACATTCCCTGAGCTTCCCTTTCCTTCCTTTTATCTTAAGTTTTTGCTTGGCAGTCTTTCCTCTGACCCAAGTTATCACCAGTTTCTTTCAGTTGCTAAACTCATAACCATGTCTTTAACTGACTTTTCTTTTTCCTGCTCGTGTTTAGAATTGCGGCTTATAGGACTACATCACTGTCTGTTACTGTTTGTCTTCCTTAGGCTTCAGCCAATGACCAGATCAGCCCAAAAGAGAAATTGCAACACGGGCTCTCAGTGATTAATGAATCAATGATTAATATTGAGAATTTGGAGTAATTGATTATTTTAAATTTAATTGGCAATCATAAACTAATTAACAGACATTTCTAGGTATGATTGACAAGATTTGTGCATTTTCTCCCTCATGTCCTCCTCCTCTGCTATTTCCAAATCACCTTTGTAACTGCACTGTTTTTTCCTTAGGTAATAGCCCGCTGGCTACGGTGTAGTGATTTCTGACACGTCGCCTTTTCTTTTGTAATCAACAGCCTCCTTAAAAAGGGGGGAACCTCTGTAGTAACATTACTGAATATGTCTCAAGCTTTTCCAATAGCCATTGTCTCCAAACTACTTTCACTTTGCGTTCTCGTTGGAAGAAAATGTATTTTTTAAGATCCAGATGCACTTCAAAGTCTACTGATCTGCTAAAGGCAAAAGACAGTTGAGACCTTCTCTCTTCTATTTGACAATACCACTTCAATAACAGCTTACCGAGAGAAGTTTAAAATGAATGACTGTTTATGAAAATAGGTATATGAGTTATTGATTGCTGTGTAACAAATTACTATAAAGTTTAGCAGCCGGAAACAACAAACCTGTTTTCTAACACAGTTCCTGACATTCTGAAATTCAGGAGCAGCTGATTTGGATGGTTCTGGGTCCGGGTATCTCATGAGGTTGCAGTCAAGTTCTCGGCTGGGGCTGAGTCTTGACGGGAACTGGGATCTGCTTCCAAACTCAGTCACAAGGCAGTTGGCAGATGTCAGTCCCTTGGTCTGTGGGCGTCTCCATAGAGCTGCCCATGCATGAATTGGCTTCCTCCAGAGCCAGTGATAACAGAGTGTGGAACCAAAGCAGGAACTGCAGTCTTTTATTACCGAATCTCAAAAGCGGTATATCATCCCTTCTGCCATATTACATTAATCATACAAACCAACCCTGGTACAGTATGGGAAGGAATTATACAAGGATATGAATACCAGGAGGCAGGGAGCATTGGAATCTGGCCAGCACACTAGGTTTAAAGAATGAGAACACTCTCACCTTTAGTGTCTAATCTGAACGTAGGCTATAGGTTATAACTGAGGCCAATTTCTTCTCAATCCTGTCAGTGGGATTGAGTTAATTTTTCCTTTTTAAATTCAAGGTCCCCAAACCATGTTCTAGCTTCATTATTCATCTTCAGAGCAAATGAAGACTGAAAGAGAGCCCATTATGTATGTTGTCCATTGACATTGTAAGCTAGTGGAGCCCTTCCAAGTACAGTTTAAAGGCTGCTTTAGAAAAAAAATCCGTTAGAATTTGAGGTTCCTGGAAAAAATGTATAGCAATTAGATGATCTAGTGCTAGTATTCTTCATTCTCTCAAGAATCCTTTAAGAAGGATACTTTGAAAGCTGATATATTAGAAATTTACTTAAGCAAATCACCCATGATCATTCTAACTGACATCATTTTTTTTTACATTTTTAAATTAATTTTTAGAAAGAGAGGAAGGGAGAGAGAGAAACATCAATATGAGAGTGAAACATTGATCGGCTGCCTCCTACACACCCCTACCAGGGATCGAGCCCGCAACCCAGGCATGTGCTCCGACCAGGAATAGAACCAGGGGACCTTCCAGGGCACGAGATTATGCACAAGCCACTGAGTCACACCCACCAGGGCTAAATGACATCTTTTCTAATGTCATATTTATCTTCTATAATCCATGAAAAAACAAAATTGATAGAGTTGCAGTATAAATAAGTTCCTCAAAACCTTTTTATTCCCCCACAAATCACAGGACAAAATTGTGAATGCTGAAGATGTAAGGAAATCCAAGAGTAAGCATACTTTTTAAAAATGATTCACCTCTTGCCCCCTCACTGAGAGGAACATTAGTGGTTATTCCTAGAAAAAAAACCTGGAGTAAAGGAAGCAAAGTGATTTTGGCTTCATCACACTAGTTAGATTCTTACCTTGATACAGTGTTTATTGACATTGTCTAAACTTGCCTTTCTTACTCTTCCCAATTGTGAAAGATGCATCAATTTTTGTGGAGATTTTTATTTTCACTCTAGTTTTAAATATTACCCAAAAATACTCTTTATGGTTAACAAAGATTTTTTTTTTCCAGGAGAAAGATCACCAACATTCCTTGAACACCACACATCATGCTGATAAAATTCCTTTTCTTCAGTCACTGGGTATGCTCAGGTAAAGGACGGCCCTGTTTTCCCTACGTTGTTCTGTGCGATGATTGCCCCACAGAAATGAAGTCAAAGGCGGGTTATTGGCAGAACACCTTGTTCTCCTTCCATTTCTCTTAAATAAATTTCCCAACCACCAAACCTTGCTCCAGTTTTCACTGGTAGAAAACCTTCTAAGAGAGCTTTTCTATTTACTCTTAGAAATACTGAAATCTCTCAGTAGCATTAAAATAAAGCTCCCAGTCAATCAATGTCACCTCTTATCCTTTCTGTATCATCTCTGACTTAAGGGGTAACTGCATTTCCTGGCAGCTCTTCTCCAGGAGTTTCCTTCCCTCTTAACCTGGCTCTGCAGATTTCAGATCTTAGTTGGTTGCCCAGAAAGTACAATCCCTGAATATTTTCTTCATGAAAGTCTTTTTGTCCTTTAACTTGACAGTATCACCCACCTGGCAGCCCACCTTCTTGTTTGTTTTTGTGTTGTTGTTTTTTCAAATCTAGGTATGAGGGCTTAAGACATTTTTACTTGAATATCTTGACTCTATTGGTACCTTCATCCCACTTAAAAATGTTTGTTTTATGAATACAGAAAGTGGAGATAAGAATTTACAGAAAACAAAGGACACATTTGGCTTCCAATATATAGACATTTGACAGATGAGAAAGGAAATCTGATTTACTTACCAGTTCTTTTCTTTTCTTTTTCTCTAGTCCTCCTAAAACTCCAGTACAAGGTGTGCCTCAAATCAGAATAGAACTTGAGCCGGACGACAATGATGATTACTGGAGGAGCAAGGGAACAGAAACTACATTGTAACTTGTTTGTCTTTCCTCAAACTAACAGATTTTGTTGTTCATGGTCTTGTTTTTTTTTTCGTCTGGTTGTTTATTTTTAATTCTTGTTTTGTTTTGGGTTTTGGTCATTGGCCAAATAGTACAGTGCTCTCTCTGCTTCTCCCTAGCGTAAGGTAAAACTAAGACAGTAGTGCACCATTCCTGAAAAACAGCACCTGAAGAGTCCCCTTTTCGTTATACGCTCAGATGTATCCTCTGACATCCAAATTCCTCTGTCATGCAAGACACGCACAGACCCCGTCCTTTCCCTTTCTTAACCAGAGGTCAAAAGTATTAAGGATTTTATAACACCTTTCATTCAAATACTGAAGGAACTTACCACTTGAGCTTTGGAGCTGTGCTTACTGGCTTTGTCTTTCTGTCTGGCAGAACAAACCTTGATCTCCAGACAGAGTTTCCTCTCGCTTACGGAGCTCTCCAGAACTGGAAAAGTGCTGCTATTCTAATTTGCTCTTGCTTAGGAACCCTAAACCTAGAATTCTCATAAGAAGAAAAACTAAAGGTACTTTATTCCCTGTAGCGAAACTATTGCCATCATTGTAGCAAGTGCTGGGATGTCCCTTTTTCCTATGCAACTTTTTTTAACCCTCTAATGAACTTATCTGTTGAGTACATTTGAAGAATATTTTTCTTCTTAGATTTTGTTGTTTAAATTATGGGGCCTAACCTGCAACTTATTTTTTTGTCAATTTTTTAAACTTTTTTTTAATTACTGTAAAATAAAGAATTTTTTCCTGCAGCAGGAAACATAGTTTTGAGTAGTTCTACCTCTTATTTGTAGCTGCCAGGCTTTCTGTAAAAATTGTATTGTATATAATGTGATTTTTACACACATATACACACTCATACACACACACACACACACACACACACACACACACACACACACACACACACAAATACACAATCTTTAAGGTAAGCCAGAGGGCTAGATCAGAGGAAAAACACCATGTTTCTAAGCATCGATTTTCCCCTTTCCTTAAAAGAAATTTATCTGTTCTGTGAAGGAGAATGGGGGAGAAGGGAGAAGCTCCTATGTTATGGGAATAACTGATGCTTTGATAACAGTACTATCCAGGCACAGATGCTAATTGTATTACCATGTCCATGTCCTATGCAGTATTGTTAGATTTTGTTTTTTCACTTTGAAATATTTGTGTGTTTGTGTATATACTCTGTGTGTGGCTGGTGCATATATGTGCAAAGTCATGGACAGAGTGATGGTAGGCGAAGGGCAAAGTTACCCAGCCTCTTGTGTCAGTTGTCATAAAACCCAAACCATATATGAAAAATCCATCGGAGGTCTAAGAGACTTACGGTCTTGTAAATGAGGGTGAATATATTTTATTATTCAGATATTAGTAACCATCACTGATACAGTAGCCCATAATTACAATACAAAATTCATAGAAATATCAGTAGACCATTTGCACATTTATAAAGTGTTTATGGCATGACAAATAGATCTGCAGAGGTGTATGTGTATACATTGTAATAAGACTCACACATTTTTTAGAATGGAAAGGCAATTCCTTGTGATTGGGAAGTTTAGAATACATACGTGTGTATGTGTATGTGTATATATATATATAGATATATATATATATACACACACATATATATATATACATATATATATATATTTCAAAGTATCATTTTGAAAATTAGAAAAAAGAAAATCTTAATTAGATTACCATGTTATTTTAATATAATGCTTTTAATAGGTTGAATTATGTATTATGAATCTGCATTAAAAATGTTAAAATGTTGAATCCCTATTTTGGGGTCATATGGTCATGTTTTGCGGTGCATCTTAAGTAAAATAGATTGTCAGAAGAGTTCAGAAACAGAATGAAGCCACCTATTTTGGTTTCATAATATATACGTAGTGACTCCTACTTATTTTTATATTAATTAAATTATAATACTGCCCTCTTAAAATTCTGATTACAAAAAATTTATTCTGAATTAGCTGTTTCTTTTATAGTATCAGATAATCTTAAAACCTTCAATTTTATACAAATTAGATATAAATGACCTGCAGTTTTTTCATTCAAATGAAAGTGGCAAATTACTTGTTATTTATTAAAACCGCACATGCTAAATTTTGGCTTGTATTTACAACTATTCTTAAAATGATTACTCTATATTATATAGTTTTTTCATTAAACTAAGATAAAATTAGAAGCTTTCCCCCTTTTTTTTAACTGATAGAAGCACCAATAAAATGTTTGAAAGCCATGCATAATATATTCAGCCTAACCTAAAAGCTTGTCAAATTAATGACATTTTTGTTCATTTTTATAAAATCTAGCTATAATAATTTATTTTTCTGATCATGAATCAAGTATTTGAGGATTCATGCCCTTTTCCATCCCTTTAAAAAAACCTAAAACAACTTAATTCAGCCTTTGAGTAGATCTAAAAGTTATCTGCACCTCTGTGTATGATGCATGTTCAATGACTGGTTGATAATTACAATATGAATGTGGAACAATACGTTATGTTTGCTAAAAGGATCATAGGTATCAAACCTTTTCAATATTTTGGGAGCCAGGGATGTATTTAAAAAATCATAACTTTCAGAGGAATAGAAATAGTTACCCAACAAACAAAACCTGAGGTCCACACAGAGCCACCAAATTATCTCTATCTCAATTGAATTTACTCATTATTTAAGAACTAACCAGATTGTGTGGTTTTGTTTCTTTGTAAACTGGACATACAGAATACACTGGTAAAATTTTACAAAGTGTTTCTCCCTGATGTGAATACGGACAAAAAAAGATGTAAGTTGTTAGAAGTAAAGAAGTAACTAAGTGTACACTCAGAATTGTTAACCGGAGCGCTTGGCTGTACACACTTATTGTTGGAAGGAAAGATCACTAGGCCAAGAGTCTGCCTTATGGAAACAAAAGGTCTCTGGCTTTGCATTTGAAAGAAAATATATTGGAGGCACCGTTTTCCATGATGAAAGTCACTCTTCTCTACTATGTGAAACCAGGACTTGGAACCCTAATTATTTTGTGTGTCATCGGCAGTAGTGTTCCTGATTGTTCTTCCAGTCAAGCTGTGGAATGGGGGTAGGGAGGTGGACGCTTAAAGAAGTAGGGAAAAGGCCTCTCTAATCAGCCCCCTAACCTCAAAGAATGGGGGTGGGGGTGAGAGGTGGGGGGGGAGTAATTGTCTGCCTCAGTAATTCAGGTGTGTAGTTCTATATATTTTATGCACATGCACCAGTACACACAGAGTAAATCTTTTATCAGCTCTATATCAATGTTTAATACAGAGAACGTTTGTCTTCCGAGTTTTGGTTCTTTTTTTGTTTGTTTTGTTTTTAACTGTGTTAAAGTACTTGAATTGTATTGACTGCTGACTATCTTTAAAAAACAAAACAAAACTATTTGAGTTGTATTACAGAGGTTGACATTGTTCAGGGATGGGACAAAGCTTCCTTCAATCCTTTCATACCACTTAACGATTTTGGTGCAGGAACTTGAAATTTTCTTATTTATTTCTTATTTCACATCTGCTCTTCACAGCATGAGCATGCAGCCCAGTGGCACCAAGGGGCTAAATACAATCAAATGATAGTTTGTGGCCCTTGACCATCTGAAGGGCTGTGGGAGTTTGGAGATGATTTCATTGAGCTTCACTGCAGCCTGAAATATGGTTTTGTGATATATGCAAACACCAAGTTGTGTTTGGGCAAGATATTTGCATATGTCCTATTTTTGGCTCATTTCTTTGTGTTCTGTGGGTACATACAAAAAATTCTGAATTATATTTCCTAGGCAAATATTGCAACTCAGGGCTAATGTCATCCAGTAAAACTTTTAGAGCCAGAAGTAACTTTGTCCCATTCCTACAATGTGAAAAGCGTGAATAGTTGCCTCTTTTTAGCCATTTTCATGGCTGGTACATATTCATACACATTACTTTTCAGAATCAATACGCACTTTCAGATATTCTTATTTTTATTCTCTTAAGTCTTTATTAACTTTGGAGAAATGATGCATCTTTTTATTTCAAATGAAGTAGATCAACATGGTGGAACAAAATGATAAAGAACAGAAAACATTTCAATATATTACTAATAATTTTTTCCAATATAAAACCTAAAATTCCTATAACATTATAGTATTTTACAGTTTTATGAAGCTTTCTATTGTGACTTTTATGGAATTAAGAGATGAAGAAGATGAGATATTTTAGCATTTATATTTTTCAAAATTAAATGTATACTTAAAATAAAGTAACTTTATGCATTTGGGAGTGTTAAGTGCTTCTGTTCAACCCTTCAAATAATTATTGCATGCCTATTACTTTGTTCCCAGAAAAGGGACCTGGCCTTAGTGTGGGTCTACCTCGGGCTGTTTGGTAGTGTGTGGGTTCTTGACTTCTTGCAGGAAAGATTTCACAATACATGTCTCGGTGATTTTTAGAGGATGTTTATTAAGGCTGGGTACAGTAAAACAAGGAAGGGCTTTGGATAGTGGAAGCAACAGTAGAACCTAAGCAGGGCAGCCTTGCCTCTCTGGAAATGTTACAGGAAAGATGAGCCTAGTCCAGTGGTCAGCAAACTCATTAGTCAACAGAGCCAAATATCAACAGTACAACAACTGAAATTTCTTTCGAGAGCCAAATTTTTTAAACTTAAACTATATAGGTAGGTACATTGTTATTGACTTAATTAGGGTACTCCTAAGGCTTAGGAAGAGCCACACTCAAGGGGCCAAAGAGCCGCATCTGGCTCTCGAGCCACAATTTGCCGACCTCGGGTAGGCTAGTCTGCTTTCACTCACTAGGAAGTCAGAGAAAAGGGGGCTTTGGAGACAAGTTCACAGTTAGCCCTGGACGAATTGCCACAGCCCAGGGCTGCCCAGTTTGCAAGCTGGTGAGGGCCCTTAGAGCAGTGGTTCTCAACCTGTGGGTCGCGACCCCTTTGGGGGTCGAACGACCCTTTCACAGGGGTCGGGCAGGGGCTCATTAGTTAATGCAGCTGGTCCTGAGGTCAGCCTAGGAGTCTCTTGTCTGGTTTTGCTGCTTTTCTGGGCCTGGAGCTCAGCGACTGAAGCCTCGATGTCATCTCTAGGGAGGAAAGGTCAGGGGTCCGCACCACTTGACCAGCAATATGACAGATCAGGGAGGAAAGCTCGCTCTCCAGCTTCGGCCCCTGCCAGGCACTCAGGGCCTTGTAGCTGGCTGTACAAGTGTTTTGTTTTTATTTAGGTATATGTCTCAGTTTCCCTATTCCACTTGCCAAGGAATTTTCCTAGCTTCTTACTCACCTGCCTCAGTTTTACTCCTGGGGGCTGTGGGGAATACAGAGATGAGTAAATCAGAATCCTTGACCCCAGATTGCCTTTAACCACTCCAGGCAGGAGGATTAAACTGTTCAGTTCCTCAAAGGACTGAGTTGCCAGCTAAATGATAGCATAGGTTGATTCGCTTATCTGACTACATTACCTTTCTTTAGTAAAACCTCTTATATAGTTTCAGTCACTCAAATCAAGGAGGCTAGCCATTATATTTCTTTGTATCAAGTTTTGAAAATGGTAGGTACCAATAGAACAGTTGTTATGATGAGAGCTCTCTAAAAAAAGTCCCAATTTGCAGGTTTTTCCAATTGAAAGCATCCATTGTCTGGCTGTTGACAGTAGGACCTATTAATCTCAACGGCAAGTCAAATCAATCAGCCTTTAATGGTTTCACCAAAGACAAAGATCAAGATGCAGAAAATTCACTCCCTGAGTACTTTAAGACAGTAAAAATCCTCCCTTGCTGGAGGCGGTAAAGCAACAAAGGTTAAGTCCCCTTATGAACTCAGACCCCTCATGACCAACTTCCCTGGGAGCTGGCATGGTCTGGCAAAATGGCACAAAGATACCCGTAGACTGGTTACAGCGACCAGTCAGTCGCACGCCTGAGGCCAATCCCTATGCTCCCCTTTCACGGGACACAGCTGCCAGGAATCCTCAGGGTATTGGACTGCCCACCAGCTGCATCTGGGTAAGCGCACATCCAGGTGGTGGAGACCAGAGAGAAATATTTTAGCCAAACTCTCCGGATGTAGAACCTGAAGAAAGGAAAAAGCGCATCCGGTTTTTACATAGACCCACAGCAAAGTGTCCACAAGCTCTTCAGTTTGCAGGGGGCTGGCCTGGGCAACAGGTTTATAGGATTGATGCCTGTGAATTCCCCAGTGAACCGTCTTTCTAGGACAACAGAACAACAGAGACAAGGAAAGGAAACAAAGGAAGGCACAACCAAATGAGGGTTCACCCACCCAGGAAAAATCCCTGTGAGCTGCTGTCTCCAGGGTACTTCTCACAGCATGAAAAGCCCCTTCTGAGGGGAGAAGTATTCTTTCTCAAGCCGTTGCAAGTTCAAGCTGCTCACTTCCAGGGCAGCCTTCCACAGGTGAAGAAGGTCTCCTCTTGACGGGAGGAAATCCCTCCTATGGTAGCAAACTCTGAGTGGTTCACCTCCCGGGCAGCCTGGCCCAGGTGAGGGGGGTTTCTTCCTGAGGAGAGTCCCTCCCACTGTGGCAACTCCATATAGGAAGCCAGTGGGACACCCCTCCCAAGGCTATTGTTTCCCCAAGGAAAATCCCTCCCAATTTCAGGGAAAGGCTCCAACTTCAACCCAAAGGAGGGAGGTCTGAACCCAGGAAGGCTCCAGGGTCAAGAGGCGTGGTCTGCGGAAGCAGTGGATGCAAACACATCTCTGTAGATACCATCCCTGGTTCCAGGAGACGTCAGTCCATCAAGGTGAGTTCGCTTCAGGTTCCTAACTTCAAAATAAAAGGCCAAATGAGAGGCAACAAAAGTTCATTTGAGATCCAAATGAAGAATGACCCAGAAAGCTCCGATTCAGGCAGAACCCAAACAGTGTTAAATTAGGAGGTGAAGGCAAGAAGTATTTATGAGCAAGGGAAGGGGAACCATTACAGAAAGAGAAGAAAGGAATTGCTATAGGTACAGTTAAGCTAACATAGTGATGCTAATTTTAAAGAATGCCTAGAATTTTCAGCCTGGTAATCAGAATGTCTACTTTCCTGTTACCTTGGCAAGCCGTTGCTTGGAATACAGTGTTGCTTTAGGCCCAGAGCAAAGGTTATATTGCCCGGTTTTAACATCCCAAAAGTTTGAGGAGCAAGACGAGCCAGGCAGTTCCTCTGTGATGGCAGCTCAAACTCCACTTTGAAGTGGCTCCATTTATATTCTTTTTCCCAATACTGTATATATTGATGTATATATTGAGTTACTTTCCAAAGCAAAAAAAACTGCTAAGCAAAGCACTTATTAAAAAATAAGTATTCGCCCAGCTGGTGTAGCTTAGTTGGTTGAGCGTCTTTGTATCATCTGTTCCATTCCCAGTCAGGGCACATGCCTGGGGTTGGGGCTCCATCCCCAGTGCGAGTTGTGCAGGAGGCATCAATCAATGTTTCTCTCTCATCTGTGTTTTCTATCTCTCTCTCTCTCTTTCTGAAATCAATAAGACATATTATTTTTAAAAAGTATTCAGCCATGGTCGGTGTTGCTCAGTGGTTAGAGTGTCAGTCCTAGGACCAAAGGGTTGCATGTTCGATTCCTGATCAAGGACACATACGTGGGTTGCGGGTTCCTCCCTGCCCCTGGTCAGAGTATGTGTGGAAGGCAACCAATAGATATGGCTCTCTCACATTGATGTGTGAGTGTCTCCCTCCCTCCCCCATCCCTTCTTCCCTTCCACTCTCTCTCTGAAAAAGCAATCATCCTATCTAATAATAGACAAACATGGTAATTAACCATACCTCCGACACGCTTCCCATTGGCTAATCAGGGAGATATGCAAATTAACTGCCAACCAAGATGGCGGCTGACAGCAAGGCAGCTGAAGCGAACA
>NW_005370660.1:1205622-1207823 GCF_000412655.1 Myotis brandtii
GGGACCCCCACCCTGATCCAGGACACCCTTCAGGGCAAACCAGCCGCCCCCACCCATGCACCAGGCCTCTATCCTATATAGTAAAAGGGTAATATGCAAACTGACCCTAACAGCAGAAAGACTGGGAATGACTGGTCACTATGACACACACTGACCACCAGGGGGCAGATGCTCAATGCAGGAGCTGCCACCTGGTGGTCAGGGCGCTCTCACATGGGAGAAGCTCTGCTCAGCCACAAGCCAGGCTGACGGCTTCCAGTACAGCAGTGGTGGTGGGAGCCTCTCCTGCCTCCTCAGCAGCGCTAAGGATGTCCGACTGCAGTTTAAGCTTGCTCCCCGCTGGCAAGTGGACATCCCCCAAGGGCTGCCGGGCTGCCAGAGAAATTTCTGATTGCCAGCTTAGGCCTAATCCCCCGAGGAGTGGGCCTAAGCCAGCAGGTGGTCATCCCCTGAGGAGTCCCAGACTGCGAGAGGACACAGGCCGGGCTGAGGGACCCCCCTCCCCCCCGAGAGCACAAATTTTTGTGCACCGGGCCTCTGGTATATAATAAAAGGCTAATATGCAAATAGACCAAACGGCAGAACAACCAGAACAACCAAACAACTGAACAACTGGTCACCATGATGTGTGCTGACCACCAGGGGGCATGCGTAGAACATGGTGAGCATCGGCCACAAGGGGATGGTGGAGTAGGGGCACCAGACCAAGGTGAGGAACCAGTTGCTATCATCGGGGCAAGCCTCTGGTGGTTACTGAAAATTCTTTGCTTCGGTGCACTGCGGTCCCACCTGGTGCTCACACCCGCTGCTGGTGCCTAGCACTGGCCCCAATTGCTCAGTGCCATCAGCAGGTGCGAGCGGCAGCTGCCAACCCCAATCGCCCCTCAGGGCTTCTCCACCTCCCCCTGCTCCTGAGGGGAGATTAAGACCGGCAGCCACTGCTCGCACCTGCTGCCAGTGACAGCCCCACTCGCACCTGTTGCTGGTGTCCGGCACCGGTCCCAATCACTTGGCACCATCAGTGGGTGCGAGTGGCGACTGCCAGCCCTGATCGCCCCTAAGGGCTTCTACACCTCCCCCTGCTCCTGAGGGGCAATTGGGGTAGCAGCTGCCACTCACACCTGCTGACTGCACTAGCTCCATTCACACTCACTGCTGGCACTGGCCCCAATCGCTCTGCACCTTCAGTGGGTGCAAGCGGGGCTGGCGCCATCAGCACATGGGAGTGGCGGCAGTAGGAGCGGGGCTGCCGGCCGACAGGGGCCTGGGGGCCTGCGGGAGGAGGGCTGGGCAGGGGCACAGAGAATGGGCCAAGACCTGCCCCTGTGCCTACCGCAGCCTCACAGCCCACAGTTCCTTTCAAGGTGCACGAATTCGTGCACTGGGCCCCTAGTAGAAAATATATCTTCAGGTGAGGATTAACAACAACTACAATCTATCTACACTAATAAAAGAGAAACATGCTAATTAGTTTCAAGGTGGAATTCGTGCACTGGGCCCCTAGTAGAAAATATATCTTCAGGTGAGGATTAACAACAACTACAATCTATCTACACTAATAATAAAGAAACATGCTAATTAGCGTACGACCGCTACCCTTCCCATTGGCTAATCAGCATATCCTTATGCAAATTAGCTGTCAGCCAAGATGGCGGCCGGCAGCCATGCACTGAAGCGAGCAGGGAGGCTTGCTTTCTGCGGACTCCAACGTTCCCCGCCCAACTTGCCAGCCTCTCAGTTGCCACTCTAAGCAACTATATACTATGTTGCAAATAAGAAGCTAAACAAAACCCCAGAAAAGGGCTTCCATTCAGCCGGGCTCGGACTGCAACACTGCAACATTGTTTTCAGCAGCGAGGCCTCAGAGCTAAAGCTGGCCCAGAAAAAAAAAAAAAAAAGAAAACAAGGAGCGAAGGAGCGGTTCAGTCACTCGCCAGCCGGAAAACAGCCCTCAGCCCCTCACCCAGACTGGCCAGGCACCCCAGTGGGGACCCCCACCCTGATCCAGGACACCCTTCAGGGCAAACCAGCCAGCCCCTACCCATGCACCAGGCCTCTATCCTATATAGTAAAAGGGTAATATGCCTCCCAGCACCGGGATCAGCGGAGCAGCAAGGCTCCCAGCACCGGGATCAGCGTGACAGGGGGCAGCGCCCAAACCCCCTGATCGCCCTGCAGCTCTGTGTGTGACAGGGGGCGGG
>NW_005370660.1:1208745-1210055 GCF_000412655.1 Myotis brandtii
GAGTGCACAAATTTTTGTGCACCGGGCCTCTAGTATATATATATAAAAGCCTAAGTGACCATTTGGCCGTCCAACCAGTACCTATGATGCACAATGACCACCAAGGGGCTGACAATGCAGGAGATGCTGAGCAACAGCAACTTTGCAAAGTGCCTTCTCGCACTCGGAGACCCCTTGGGGGATGTTGGACTGCTGGTTTTGGCCCGATCCCCACAGGCCAGGCTGAGGGACCCCACCTGCCAGAGGGATCCCGCTCACTCTGCAGACACCCTTCAAGCCCTGGCGCCAACCCAGATGCGGCCAGCCAGGGAGGGACTGCAGGAGGTTGGCTCCAGGGTATGTCTGGCCCATCTCACCCAGTCCCATCCTGCCAGCCACCTTCTAATTAATTTCCTTTCAATGTGCACGAATCCGTGCACCGGGCCTCTAGTAATAGTAAGTATTCAAATGAGCAAGATCCTGGAATGTACACCACAGATGACACCTGACATAAGCTTCCTGTTGGACCTACCCAGTACTGCATGTGATATTTACAGCTCCTGGAAATTTTCATTCATCCCTAAGCTATAATTAGAGAGTGTGGATGTGAGGGGGGCAGCAAATAGAAGGGATGAGAAAGAACCACCGATAGCAATAAAAGGTTACATTGAAGTGAAAAAAAAAAGAGATAGTAAGGCAGGGACAATGGCCAAAATGATCTTTCAATCTGGAAATGTAAATAGAGGCAAGAACTCTGAGAATCATGATAGTGGTGCTGGTAGTGGATTTAACAAGGGGTAGGGGATGGTGTTTGATTATATCACTGAACTGGAAGAAGTAGCAGAAGACAGTCAGAATCGATCATCACATGAGAGAATTTGATTAATTTTTCCACAGAGAATTCATCAAGTATTGCCATGCGCAACAATAACTGAGTTAAGAAATTAGGGTCTAATTCTCTATAGCATATTATAAAAAGGAAATGTGCACCTCAGCAATTCTTCATTATGCTATCTAACCTGCCAGAGAACACGGAAGTAAAGCTCAGAAACCTTGAACTCCAAAACCAGCTGTCTCAAGATCTAGGCATCCCAGCTTGAGCACCATAGTTCAGGGAGAAGAACCCAAATTGTCACTCAGAATCCATTTTATTCAAAATGCTTGAATTTGTTAGTCTTGGCCATCTATAGATTTCTCAAAACATAGGTGATGAGAAACAACAAAGAAAATTGATAGGAAAGCTGAGTTAGTAAGAATAATAGTTTAGTCCTGATAGGAAGAGAGAAGATGTGTGTGTGTGCGTGTGTGTGTGTGTGTGTGTATGTGTGTGT
>NW_005370660.1:1210179-1227570 GCF_000412655.1 Myotis brandtii
AAGAATCAGGATTTAGTATGGAAGCAAGGATACCACAACAGGTCTTAAAAGTAACATGTATTGATTTTATAGTAATTGAAATTTATTGATTAAATGTCTCAAAACTAAAGAGTATTGAGGCTAATGCTCAAAATCATAATATGGGGCCACCAGAAAATATTGCACTATGTTCTATTTTTGTTCATTCATCAATTTATAAGAGTTGAATGGGATAGTTGCTGGAGAACCAAGAATGAGACCTGATTCCTAAGTTCAAGTACCTGACAGTCAAGGGGGAAAGAAGTACATGCAGACAGAGCTGTGAAATAAAAACTTATGATACAAACATGTGGCAGGTACAGTGGAGGCCCACACGAGGAAGCTGTCCATTCCTCTTGAGTTTGAGAGGCCAAATTGTCAGGGAAAGCTTCTAAGGCTTTCAGTTTGGGTGAAAAGAAAAATAATGTTTGCCAGACAAATGGTGTCTGGAGAGGAATTAAGAAAATAGAGAAAGACATTTAAAATCTGGGAGGGGTAAAATAGAATGGTGCAGGGCAGAGAATTGCCATGCATTTGTTTCATCATTATTGGACCTACTATGTCCCTGACTCTTCTCTAGGTCAAAGCTAATAGATACAGCTTCTTAAATGGATGGTTGCCAGAGGGAGGGGGGTGGCAGGATGGGTGAAAAATGTGAAGTGGAATAAGAGGCACAACATTTCAATTATAAAATAAGTCACAGGATGAGGGTATTAGCACAGGGAACATAGTCAGTCGTGTTGTAATAACTTTGTACAGTGACAGGTGGCTACTAGATTTCTCAGTGATCACTTTGTAAGGTGGTGTTATGTAAGGGATGGCGGTTGGACTGGTTCAGAGCTGGGCATTGCCAAGTGGGTACATTGTGTGGACAATAGAGCGTCTGGACACTTCAGGCCCCTGGATTTTCTTACATATAGGGTGTCCCCACATGTTATACACACACTCTGATTAATTATAAAGGCAGTGTTCATTAAAATACATTTCATTTTCAAAATTGAGCTATCAGCTGTTAAAATGTGTATTCATTTTTGGGGAACACCTTGTATTTCTGCCTGACTCTTAGAATTTTTCATGCCTTTTTCCCCCTTCCTCAAACAAGTAGATATCAGTGCTTTGTTAGTACTCCCTCTCTTTCTGTGCCTTCTCAGATGCTTTTGTGAGCTCTTCTTCCTCTTCTTCTTAGTAATAATATTAGGATTACTGTTCTCCAGGATTCTGCCTGAGGCCTGATTCCTACCTTTTATGTTATATCAGGGCAATCAGACCCATTCCCCTGGCAGCAAATAGCATTTGTAAGCTAATAACTACTAAATCTGCACATTCAGTCCAAAGCCCTCGCCTGAACTTATATATGCAACTGATTTCAGAATATTTGGCCTTAAACAACACATGTTACATCCAAATCAAACCCATTCACCTACCCCATCAGAACACTATCTCATATTCCTTATGTTGCTTGATGCCATCAGTCACATAGTTGCTTAAGCCAGAGGCCTGAATGTCAGTCTTAATTCCCACCTCTTTTTCTTTCACTCGTTCAATGAATCACTAGTTCAATTCTATACTATCTCCTTAGTAGACATAAATAATTAACTTTTTATAAATATCTTAGTCTAGATGGCCTTCACCTTCATCCTGGATTACTCAACTAGCCTCTGCCCCTAGGTTTGCCTATTGAAATATATTCTCCCTCCCCTACCATCAAGACTATTTTTTTAAAGTAACTTCTGTACAAACTGTTAAACTAAGACTTGTTAATACGACTTCATTAAAATGATTGTACAGTGGGGCCTTGACTTACGAGTTTAATTCGTTCAGAGACCGAGCTCGTTAACTCAAATTACTCTATCAACTCAATGCAAAAAATCGGCCGAGAGACAGCTGGTATCTCAAAAAACTCGTTAGTCGGGACACTCGTAAGTCAAGGCCCCACTGTATAGGAATAAAAAAAGTATGGAATGTGACACAGGTGGACCAGAGACTCCCACAAAATCCTAATGATGACAGGTAAATGCAAGTTTGGATGATGAGCTGCAGCCTGAACACATGTGAAGGAGGATGCAGTTAAGGCCATAGATCAAGTATGTCAAACTCAAAGGCTAACATGGGCCAAATAAACAAGGTTTAAGTTTATGAGGGCCACAAAAAAACAAAAGCTTCAATTTTCATAGAAACATAGGTTTATTTCGATAGAGACATGCTGAATACAAAGGGCTGAAATAAATGAGTAATCATTAACATAAAATAATAGAACATTTTAATAAAAATTAATCTTTTTTCTTGAACATTAACTTACCAGACGCTGAATAACTGCACAAATTGATAAGTGTAACGCAAGTAAACCTATTTTTCTTGTTCTCCGAAAGTGAAATATTTCCTATTGCACACATCAAACAAGTCAGTACAAGACTAATGACATGACAATCGGCTGCTAAAATATTCGCTGCTAGTATTAGTGGAGAGAAATGGTGTGCCTGTGCATAAGGCGTATAAGGGAAATGAATGCAACACGATTATAGTAATCAGTCATTATCGAATGTTAGAGTTATTAACAATTATGTATAACAGAATATTGTAAAAATTAAGTTACAAAATTTTTATTAAAACGTTTCTTACATACCATTATATTGGCTGGGCCGCAAAAATATTTGTTGTGGGTTGCATGCAGCCCGTGGGCCGCGAGTTTGACATGCTTGCATGGCCAGGAGAATCTCATTTATGTTCAGACTAAGATTTTGCAAGTAGCACCAAGAATGGGAATGGGAAGTGGAGCTGGCTGAGAGTGGAGATTAATAGGATGTGTGTGTGTATAGAACCCCCTTCCGCCTCTGCATGTCAGTTAGCCTAATGGCAAGCCCTTATCCTTAAGTAAAAAAATTAGAGTTCTGGCAGGCCAGTGTGGCTCAATGGTTGAGCATCTACCTATCAACCATGAGGTCATATTTGATTTCTGGTCAGGGCACATGCCCAGGTTGCAGGCTCAATCAGTAGGGGCAGCCAGAGGCAGCCAGTCAATAATTCTCTCTCATCATTGATGTTTCTATCTCTCCCTCTCCCTTCTTCTCTCTGAAAACAATTAAAAAACCATATTTAGAACCATATTTAGAATTCTTTCCTAAGATAATTGAAAAAATTGCCTTGGGGGAAATTGGGAATGCTGTTTTTTTAAAAAACAGTTAATATAACATTAATGAATAATTATCTTTCTGTACACTCAGGCCTTAAAGTCAACAACTCACTCACAGACACAAAACACCCTGTCGAATACTTTTCTCTCATTCTAAAATGTGAAGATGTGTATGCAGAATAAGAATCACAAAACATTTGAAGAAATCCTTTAAGCACTACTGAGAAAGACTGACAGTAATAGAAAAAATCAACCTTCTGAAAATAAGTATTTCAAAGAGTAGAAGATAACTTTTTAAGAAACCATTCTAAATTGCTTTATACTTGGAAAAACATTACCTGTACAAAATTGGAATAGGAGCATAGAGAACAGTCAAAGAATGAAAGAGAACACTTGGATATTAAAAATATTAGTTCCATTTTTTAAAATTTAAGAATAATTGGAAGGTTATAAAATATCCCAAAATATAGAATCAAAAGAAAAGAGAAAATATGTAAGAAAAGATAAAGGTTATCAACCTATAAAATAATAAAGAAATTTTTTTTTCAGAAATGAAGGCAGATACACACCTTCATATAAAAATCTGAATGCCTAGAACAGTGATGGCGAACCTATGACACGCGTGTCAGAGGTGACACGCAAACTCATTTTTTTGGTTGATTTTTCTTTGTTAAATGGCATTTCAATATATAAAATAAATATCAAAAATATAAGTCTTTGTTTTACTATGGTTGCAAATATCAAAAAATTTCTATATGTGACACGGCACGAGTGTTAAGTTAGGGTTTTTCAAAATGCTGACACGCCGAGCTCAAAAGGTTCGCCATCACTGGCCTAGAACAACAGACAATTTAAAAATATATATACATAGCATTGTGGAATTTCAGATAACCAAGAATAAAAATATCTGAAAGTGGTCCAGAAAAAGAGATCACATACAGAAAAATAAAAACCAAGATGGTGACAGTCTCTTCAAGCAAAATTGTGTAATGTCTTAAAAGTTTTAGGGAACATAATTTTAAACCTAAAATTCTCAATCCAACCTATAAATCAAGTGTAAGGCAAAACAAAGTATTTATAAATAATCAAATTCCAAACAGTGTATTTTATACTCACCTGTTTTTAGGAAATCACTCAAGAATATACCTCACTGAGAAATTACACTGAGACCAAGAGTCAACAAAAAAACAGTTGACTCAATCTTGTTGAACAGTAAGTCCCAGAATGATAGGTGTGCATCAGGTCTAGAGGAAAACCAATCAAAACTAAAATAGAAGGACAAAGGGCTTTGGAAAAGCACATAGAAAAAGTAAACCATTAAATGGATAAAACAACCCAAAACTTGGAAAACTTGAGTACAAGATAAAGGTATTGAAAAAAAGAGCAATTAGAAAATTCTGGAAAAATAAAAGTTGCACAAGAAAGTCATAGTTCAAATATTAAGAAATCAGTTCAATTTGGAGTAGAAGTTAGCCAACTTTAAGGAAAAGAATGTATTAGACTCCAAAAAATAAGAATCTGGAATATATTGGGGATATGGTGAAAAGGGCTTATGTTTATGTTTATGAGCACTAAATACTCCAAATATATAGTAGACACATTTTTAGCTATTTATGAATTATAAAGAAACAGAATTTGCTAATCTCCTTTAAGTGGCTTAGGCATAATTATTTTGGATTTGTAATTGTCATCCAATTCTTGGTTCTACTAGAATATTAACACAGCCATCATAATGGAAACACTATTTATTGGTTTCAACATTCAGAAGCAACCCATAGACATAACACAGAACCTTAAAAATTGTTACGGAACCAAATACAAATGAGATTACTCTCGACAATGTAAAAGGCAGCTAACAGAATGTTGGGGCGTAGAAGTGAGAGGGAGAGATGGAGCGAAGCGTGGGAGTTGTATCAGTCAGCATGTGTTTGGAAGAACTGAGTTTCAATTTTGGCTGAAATAGGCTGGGCTAGACAGCTTCTGGCTTTTGTTCAGTGTGTAGATGCTGTCAGAGCTGGCCTTTCTGAGATCCTGTTGGCTCTTCCATTCATGTTCACAAGATAGCGATTACACTTTCAGTCATATTAAAGCATGAAGAAGTGGGTAGACAGGCAAAGCGTTTCTTCTTAGCTAGGGCTGGCCTTTATATTTGGGATAGGAAGTCTGCCCAGTAGACTTCCCCTTACGTCTCATTGGGTAAATCTGAATTACAAACCTACACTTAGATCAATCACTGCCTGAAGAGAATTTGATTAGTATTTGGGGAGGTTAGGCTTGGGGGGGGGGGTGGTCTATCTTTTCTTTGTTTTTTTAAATATATTTTTATTGATTTAACAGAGGAAGGGAGAAGGAAAGAGAGGTAGGAACATCAATGATGAGAGAGAATCATTGATGGGCTGCCTTCTGCATGCCTCTCCACTGGGGATCAAACCTACAACCCAGGCATATGCCTTGGAATCAAGCCCTGACCTCCTGGTTTATAGGTCGATCCTCAAACACTAAGCCATACCAGTCAGGCAGGGGTTTATCTTTTCTGAGCTTAAGGTATCTCAGTCTACTACCTGAACAAATCAGAGGTGGTGTGAGGGGATGAGAAGATGGGAGTTTGGAAGGAAATACCACAGTAATATGTTCTGTTTTGAAAACAACCATTCTCAAGTACCTGGAATACTGCTGATTTCTTTCATCCTATTTAACTTGACCTTATGTGTCAGCCTGACCTGGTAAAAATTCAGCTTAGTCAGGATATTTCAAACATTGACATTCAGTGGTAGAATTGTCAACAGGGTGCATTGGTTGAGCATTAGCAGTTGTGGAGCTTCAATTATTGATTAGGTTTCTCAACTGGCAGACACAATTGCTGACTTTGGGCAGAACTACAAGTAGCTATGAATTAGTGGATTAGTGACTATATATAAACTGTTTTTAAAGGATCAGCTTTTTGAAGGGTGAGACTGTGAGTAGATACTATGATTGAAAACATGCTGAGTATAGATCAGTGATGGCGAACCTTTTGAGCTCAGCGTGTCAGCATTTTGAAAAACCCTAACTTAACTCTGGTGCCGTGTCACATATAGCAATTTTTTGATATTTGCAACCATAGTAAAACAAAGACTTGTATTTTTGATATTTATTTTATATATTGAAATGCCATTTAACAAAAAACATCAACCAAAAAAATGAGTTTGCGTGTCACCTCTGACACGCGTGTCATAGGTTCGCCATCACTGGTATAGATGCTACATATCCTCATACTAAAATGTAACTTAATACAAAATGTATCTTTTTATATAATGGTTCTAGAATAGCATGCAAGCTGACATCCTCATCATGAATACAAGTTAGGTTTAACATTTCAGTATCTTAATTACTTATTATCTGAGACGAGAGGCTTGAGACTTCCGTTAAGAAGCTGAAAAGAAAACAAAAACAAAAACGCTGTTTCAGAATGGTTATGTTGGGTTATTTAAGAATCTTTGTGAAGGATAGCACTAGCAGGCCACGTTTTCTTTGAGTGCAATGCTTAATAAAATATTTCAAACACTTGGAAGAGCTGGGGGTGTGGGTTAGTTATATGGAAAAAAGGAGAGTGCAATGGTTAAGAGTAAGCCTTAGGAGTCAGTTTTGAATTCCAGTCTTGCAAATCCTTCTGAGTCTCAGGTTCCCTTCTGTACATAGAGGTAGTAACTGTATAGTATCTATCTCTCAGATTGGTTATAATGAGGAATGAGAAAATGCATATAAGATATTTAGTGCAGCACCTGTCAAAAATTATGTCTTTAATTCATATTTCAGCAATTCAAAATATATACTAATTTGATTATAGTCTGAGATAAATTTTATATTTGCATGATTGTTAAAAAGCAGCTCCCAAGCAAGTGAATATTTTTCTTAGTACTTTTATGGAGAACTTCTAAGCTACTTGAGAATTAATGGCATTCAAGTATTTAAAAGTACTTCAGAGTGACTATGTCCATAGAAACAATAACTAATTTTAAAAATCCTCTCTCTATTTGTTAAAGTATATTTGAAAATCTCTAGTGGACATTTTTTTATTTAACAAATCACTTATATAATCTCACCGTGTGATAGGCAATGTTCCGAATTATCTTCGTAACAACCCACTGAGAGAGGTACTATTATTTCTCCCGTTTTATAAATGAAGAAACCAAGGGACAGGGAGGTTAAGTAACTTGTTTGTGGTAACTAGTGCTGTGCTGGCCTTCCCAGAAATTTTCTTTGGCCACAGAAAGTTGCTTCATCCATGGTTATTCCCATCCTGTATTCAGTATCACTTACCTCCATTCAGGACATCTCTGAAAGGCCACTGCAGCTCCACAGCTCCCCATGGGGATCAGCTAGGGCCTCTGATGCAACTACCTAACAGTCCAGTTATTCCTTTCACTCGGCCCTGCTCCTCTCACTCCCTCACAAGTGTTGATCCCCAGAGAACCTCCAGTAAGTGTTGTTTGCCAGGAACCCACCTAAGACAACCATGCAGCTAATGAGAGCTGACCTGAGCCATCTGGCTCCAGGATCTTACCCCTTAACCACTGAGCTACACCATCTATACTAATAAAAGGGTAAAATGCTAATTAGACTGGACATCTTCTGGACATTTCCAGACATCCTTCTGGACAAAGCCACAGTAGCAGGGGCCGAGGCAGAGGCAGTTAGGGGGTGATCAGGCTGGCAGGGGAGGGCAGTTGGGGTGACCAGACCTGCAGGGGAGGGCAGTTGGGGGCGATTGGGCCGGCAGGGGAGTGCAGTTGGGGGCCATCGGGCTGGCAGGGGAGCAGTTAGGGGGTAATCAGGCTGGCAGGCAGAAGCAGTTAAGGGCAATCAGGCAGGCAGGCAGGCAAGTGGTTAGGACCCAGTAGTCCCGGGTTGTGAGAGGGATGTCCGACTGCCACAGGGATCGGGCCTAAACCGGCAGTCGGACATCCCCCGAAGGGTCCGAGATTGGAGAGGGTACAGGCTGGGCTCAGGGTCATCCCACCCCAGTGCACAAATTTTGTCCACTGGGCCTCTAGTCTTATATAATAAAAGCCTAATATGCTAAGTGTCCAGTTGTCCATTCAACCAATCAAAACATAATATGCTAATGATATGCTAAGGCCATTCAACTGCTCAATATGACGTGCACTGACCATCAGGGGGCAGATGCTCTGACCAGTAGTTTAGCTTGCTGCTGGGGTTCCACTGATCGGGACTGAGCGAGACAGGCTGGACATGTCCTGGAGCCCTCCCATGGCCCCTCCCAGGCTGGCCAACCTCCTGCATCAACCCCCAGCTTTGATAGTGCATCGGTGGGGTGCTTCAGCCTGGCCTGCACCCTCTCACAATCCGGAACCCCTCAGGGGATATCGGAGAGCTGGTTTCACCCTATCCCGCAGGCCAGGCTGAGGAAACCCACTGGTGCATGAATTCATGCACCAGGCCTCTAGTATGCTATAACATTTCAATTTAATGACATGCTTTATAAAGCAAAAGTTTTCACATGGAAAATAGTCAACAATATTGCAATAACTATGAATGGTGCCAGCTGGGTACTTAAAATATGGGGGCGGGGGGCACTTTATAAAGTATATGATTATCTAACTGCTGGGCTCTACATCTGAAGCTAATACACAACTACAAACTGTACTTGGAAAATAAAATTTAAAAGAATTTATATATCAAACTAGAGGCCTGGTGCATGAAAATTCATGCACTGGAGGGAGGGTCCCTCAGGCTGGCCTGCCCACTCTCACGGTCTGGGAGCCCTCAGGGGCAGGAGGCGACCTGGCGATCAGGGGAAGGTGATGCCCCCATCACACCTCTGCTGCTGTCACTGCCGGCAGCGCAAGCCTCAGGCAGCCCTGGGCGGCTGAGGGGCTGAGGGGACTGGGGTTCTCCCAAGGCAGACATGTGGAGCAGCCGGGCCCGCCCCCAGGCCCGCCACCCTGGCGGGGCTGAGGGGACTGTGCACCACTATCTTGTGGCTATGGGTGCTGCCATCTTTGAGGGTGTGGCAGTCAATTAGCATATCCCCTCCTTATTGGCTGTGGGTGCTGCCATCTTTTAGGGTGGGGCAGTCAATTAGCATATTTCCTCCTTATTGGCTGTGGGCGCCGCCATCTTTGAGGGCAGGACAGTCAATTAGCTTATTCCCTCTTTATTAGATAGGATGTTTCAGTAATCCAGCCTTCCTCCCCATTCACCAGACAGGCAAGGTTGTTATTATTGTTCCTTTTCTGGATAAATATTTTGAGCTCTTTTAGCTCTGTTTTCCCTAGGTCCCACTGCAGTGACAAGCTAATGGACTCAACAAGTAACTAGTGACAGTTTAGAAGCCAATAAATGGGGAACTAGCTCTACAGTAAAGGCTTCTTCCAGTTGTCTTAGGCACTCAAGCCTTTGGTTTCTGGGCTACCATAAGAGTATCTTCAAGAGATGCTCAAGTAGTAGAGAAAGACAAGTATCACATGATCTCATTCCTATGTGTAACCTAATGAACAAAATAAACTAATGAACAAAATAGATCCAGAGACATAGAAGCATAGAACAGACAGCGGAATCTCAGCAGGAAGGCAGGGAAAGATAGGTGGGTGGAAAGTGATCAGCCAAAGAACTTGTATGCATATACATATATGCATAACCCATGGACACAGACAGTAAGGTGGTAGAGGCCTGGGGTGAGGGGTGGGGTCTGGCTAGAAGGGGAAATTGGGGGATAAAGGGGGACATATGTAATACTTTCAACAATAAATATTTTTTAAAAAAGAGTAACTTCAGTTTTCTAGTTTGAAATAAGCACAGGAATTATACCAAAAGTTCTCCTAATTTCTCAAAGTAGGGTTTTCATCTCTGTGTGGTTTCCTAGGAATACATCCTGATCCCTAGGTGAAGTGGAAACCTGATGAGCTAAGCTTCCACAGGTCTCTTCCCAACCTCATTGATGTCATGAGAACAGGAGAAAGCAACAGCAGCTTCAAAAACTCACAGGCTTATAACAACAAAGATTAATTTCTGACTTCTGCAGAGTCCATTACTGGTTGGCTGAAGCTCTGCTCCATGTCATCTTTGCTGCGAGATCCAGGTTGATGGAGTACTCCCATTTGGATATAGCTGAGTTCACGGCACAGGGAAAATAGAGCACAAGAGAACCACTGATGGCTAGTAAAGCATCTGTTCATATTTCATGGTCCCAAGCAAGTCACATGACCACGCCTAGGTCAACAGGGAGGAATGTATAATCGCCCTCAGAGAAAGACTGGAAATGAAAAATAGTGTAAAACACAATCCAGAAGTCTCCAATCTCACTCACAAATATTTGCTTCCCTCTGTTCCGCACATAAAACATACTCAATTCTCTCCCAGATGAAAAAATCCCAAGTCCAGGAACAGCATCAAGATGAAAGTAAACAATTTTGTGTTTGTCCTTACTACATTATGTCTGAGTAGTTTCTCTTCATCAAGAGACTCCACACATCCAAAATGTAATGATAGGAGAAAGAGGATAACTGCAGCAAATATCCTCTTTTAGAAAGAGAAATAAGGAGAGGCATGCAGCAATTATGAGATCATATTGGGTAAATGTTTCAAGCCTCCCCCACTCCTACCTCCACCCCTCCCCTCTCTGAGCATGAGGTCTACTCTTGATTAGATTCCTCTTCTATTCCCAGAGAATAAGCTCCTGGTCTGTTATCCTCTGTGGCTCCTGACTCTACCCTCCAGAAAATATTTCTTTCCCCCATATCCTTCTTGGACGTCAATGATGCCATAGTTGAAGAGGACGTTGAAAAATATGTCCTCCTTGGGGCTAAGCAGCTTTCTCAGCCTACATGGGATACTGAGGGCCTCCGGGGTCATTTTTAGTCAAGAACAGTCACAGTCAGATTTATTCCTAAGTGGTATAATACTTTCAGAATGAGGCTTTTTTATTTCTTTGATTCCAGTCCACTTTTATGTGCCTATAGCTTTATTCACAATTTTTTTAAATCCTCACCTGAGGATATGTTTTTATTCATTTTTTAGAGAGAAATACAGATGTGAGAGAGAAACATCAATCAGTTGCCTCCCACATGTGTCCCAACCAGGGATCAAACCTGCAACTTAGATAGGAATTGGATCAGAATCCTTTCTTGGTGTGTGGGATGATGCTCCAACCAACTGAGCCATTGGGCCAAGGGCTCTCACAATTCTTTTTTTTAAGACATGCCTCTTCCTCTAAACTTAATTACAGGTGACTTGAACAAGTTTCTTGGAGATAGGGGTAGATTCATGCCTTTAGTCTCTTATCCATGAACTATTAACCCAACCAAAAGGATTTCAAGATCCATCTTAATGAATGTGAAAGCTTTAACAAAGGGTATGACTGCCATATATTGGTGCAGGCTAAAAAGACCTGTCAACTAAATGCAATGGTGTATCTATCCTGAATTAAATCCTGGAACAGAAAAAAGACATAAGTGAAAAAAAAGGTGAAATGTGAATGATGTCTGTTTTTTACTTAATAGTACCATACCAATGTTAACATTAGTTTTTTTCTAAATATGTTTTATTGATTGTTGATTTTTTTGTGTTTTTTTAAGAGAAAGAGAAAAGGAGAGGGAGAGAGAAACATCAATGAGAGAGAAGCATCCATCATCCATTGACTGCCTCCGGCACACCCCCTACTGGGGATAGAAACAGCAACCTAGGCATGTGCCCTGACCAGGAATCAATCCTGCACCCCTTGGTGCATGGGAGGATGCTCAACCAACAGAGCCACACCGGCTAGGGCAACTTCTCAGTTTTGATAAATGTACCATGGTCAAGTAAGATAATAATATTAAGGGAAATTGTATTATCTTTGTAACTTTTTGTAAATCTATAAAATTACTCCAAAATAAAGAGCGCATTTAGAAATAAATCCCCAAAGAGGAGTTCCATGAGGGAACTGTGCTTTGCCAGGTTTAACTGGAAGTTCATAATCATGGTCAAGTCCTTCTTATATTTCAAGACTCAGCTAGATGGTGACTGCCTGTGGGCTGCCTCCTTTACCTTCCCCAGACATAGGGTTTCCATAGCACCTTGTACTTACCTCCTTTTAATAGCACTTATCTCAGTGTCTCCCCAGTGGATTTGGTAACCTCAAGGGCAAGGAACAGGATCTAGTCACTATTTTGTGTTCAGTGTCTGACAAAATGCCTCTGGAAGGCATATATGCATTTAATTCATACATGCGTATTTGAGACAATTGGTTATGAAGAAAGCATGGCCATTTTAATATGAGAAATACAGTGAAGAAAAACCACCAATTACTACTTCCTTAAAAATCAAATTCCTACTGAAATATTCCTTTCTGCTTACTGCCGTTTGCTCTAAAGCACCCTATATTTCTTTGAAAATAAAGCATAGCACAAGACCATTGCTCCAAATCACAGAGAACTGTAGCAACCAGAGCTAGACTGTGATGAAAAGCAAAGGTTTAATTAGCCTTGCTCCAGTGACATTTTTCCTAATAGTAAAGCATGCACCCTAGCAATCCCACTCCTAATTGCTAGGGGAATTATGCCTTTAAAAGTAAACCCCAACCAGATGATGTTTAATGGGCTAGAGAGGCAGGAAATATTTGACATCGGTAGCCTCTTGGTGTGTTGTTTTTCTTTCATCTTTGTGGGGTTCTTTTCCATGAAATGATCAAGAGTTACCATGCCTTTATTCCCATAGGCTGAAAATTAGCCAGCTAAGCTGGAGCCCAAATCAGATTCTGATGAGCAAGAATTAATCTATTTTAGCGGAAGCATGTCGAGCGGAAATCAGTGCAGCTCTTCTGTCCCAGCAGAGTGGTTGCTGCTGTCACTGTGACGGATGTGCAGTTAGCCACCTGTGGGGATCATTCAGGTCTGAATCCCTCTGTTCTCTGGCCATTATTACTCAAATTTCTCTTTTTCCAGAGTACATTTGTTCACAGGCACAGCTTTCGCAAGGTTAACGAAATCTTCGTCTTGAAGGCTAAAAATAAGTGTTTTAAAAGTATTTAAACCTCTTTGGCATAACTACCTGTAGCAGTGATTTCTCATTGACTTTGTGACCCTGGCTTATTCTAATTATTTTGAGAGATGGCAGAAAGTTGTTACTACTTTTAAGTCCAAAGTCTAAAAACCTTTCCAATAAGTTTATAGTTTACTATATCACAGAAAAAAATTGCAAATAATATAACAGTATGATAAAAAAAACTGTAACTCAAAGAAGCTATACATAGGGAATTTATTTATTCACAATGTGTTCAGCATTTATTTTTTGAGTGTGTGCTATTGCCAGGTATTGAGGCATGGGCTTAATAAGAATTGGTGAACACAGTAGCTGCTGTCCTTGCCCTCATAAGGTTTTTAGTTGGGAGGGAAAGAAAGAAAGGATGTACATGTTATGTTCCCAGTGGCTTTCATTACTGTGTTTATGTACTGATTGAGGACACTCCCCTGTTTCAATCACAGTAACTTTTAAATATCATTAAAAGGTGAACAGATATTTTAGAGTTGGTCAAAGTAGAAATTTGTCTAATTGGTCTGATTTGAGAGTTCTGTTGCTTTAAAATATCTCTTTGATCCAGGGGTAGCATTGGCTAATTTTCCAGTAATTCTCTTTAAAATGCAAATGCCCCCAGGGATATCATCAGCTGTTTCTTCTAATAGCATCTCTCTCTAGTCACCTGTACCTTCTCCTCAGCCACGTGTTGTTCTAAGGGTTAACGTGGCCACCTCTGTGTCAGGGAGGGAGCAATGAACTCCAGTAAATGAAAAAGAACGTGAAAGTAGGTTAAAGCACCTGTACCCAAGTTTGAGGGCTACACCCTGGCTGGAACAGGACTTTGGAGGAAATATAAGAGATATCTCATTGAAAGATAAAAGATGAAATGAACCTGATAAGAGGTTAATGATCTATGTGTTCTGTGGGAGAGAACAGCGGCACTCACACTTCATGCGGGTGTGTTGGCAGTTGAGGGCATGGAATTTGGTGTTACATCAGGATATGATTCCTGGCAATGCCTTTCAATGACTGTGTGACCTTGACAGAGCTATTTATCTTCTTTCTGCCTCAGTGTCCTCCTATGTCAAATGTTTCATAGGGCTGTCCTGTCGATCAAATAAGATGATAAAATATCTACTGGAATGTAGATAGCGTTCAAATTGTACTTGCGAAATGAATGCTGTGGTAAAGCCTGTGGGTATTTGAAAAAGTGTTGATTGCATTTATCTAAATGTGTCTGTATTTACTATGGGTGTATGCGACAGGGCTGATACTTGCCTTGGCAAAGACAGACTCATCAATAAGGTTATTTTCCATAAATGACCTGAGGAAATTTACTCCAAGTAAACTGCTGTGGTATACAGGAAATGTTTTCACAGAATTATCTGAATGCAGATAGTATTCTTTTTTTTCTTGGAACATGTTAATATTATTTTCCTCTCTTTGACTACTGCTCAGGTAAGTAAATGCTATGTAGAAAACAATTCCCAAACTCTGCTGAGGGTAGTCTGAAAATAGGTAGAATTTTAAAAAGACCTCTTTAATCCCAGCATTTGGTTCAAAAAAATCATTGTAAATGTTAATAATTTGCTGGTTTTATAAATACTACTTCTTATTGCACTCAGAGGGCACAAATGGGTCTGCTCATAGCATACTGACGTCTCTACCCTGTACACTTTGTCTTCCTTACCTCAGCCCTTTAGGGGAATGCTTTCATCCAGGAGTTTCTAGTAAATATTTAACAACCTGTTCTCAGAAAGATAAAAAAAAAAGTACTGGATTGCAGTGTGTGCTGACTTCTGCTGTGCAAATATTCCCACCATGGCGGATCTCAGGCTACCCATCTGGAATTGAGAAGAGATGCCCACAGTCAATGCCAGAGAGCTAGAGCTGGCTCCAGCCCACCACCACTCCTATCCCTTAGCAGCACTGGCTCTGGTGGGGCTGACAATGACAACACTCCAAACAAAAGGGTGGACACCTGGACCAGACGTGGCCAGTCCTCATGCCCAATTCCTTGGCCTTAGGTATTGGTCCAAGGCTGGACAGTTTGGGTTATTCAAGGTCTTTATAAGGAATTTGATATTGGAAAGCTAGGGAAAAGGTCTTTGCTCTTGAAGAACGATCTGTGGATGTTATAAACTCAGAGCTTTCTAGAGCCTTGTTCTCCATGTACATGTTGTGGGAGAGATGATGGATGGAATATGAGAGGGAGGAGCGGGGAGATTGAGATTGACATCATCATATTTTCAACATCTTTTATAGCTATATGAGCCAAAATATCCATTAGCTGCTTATGTTAATTTGAATTAAGTTTGTCTAACTTGTCATTTAGTATATATCTAGCATATTCAAACAGTAAAATAGTATAAAACTATTTAGAAGCGTAATAATTCACACTTGAAGATTTTCCTACAATTATCATGAATTTCATTTAAGATTTTGAAAAATGCATATGGTTTAAAGTCACATGTTTTCAATGGCCTATGGATTCCCACTGCCCCTTGAAAATGGGCATTTTAATGGACCACATGATTCAAATGTGCATATATCAATTTCCTATCAAAACAGAAACATACACAAAATAACCTTGGACCCTAATCTGTTCAAGACGCAAAGACCTAGACAAGACGCAAACCAAACTAAACTTAGAAATGAACACAAATGTGTTTTTTCTTTTTAATTTCCTTATAAAAAATGCTAAATCTTCCAGATTTCTCTAACCAATTGAGGGGAGGGTGAACAAGCATAAAAGAAAGTAAAATGAGAAAATATTGACATTTCAAGATCTTGTTACCTGATGTAACAGACATGACCTAATTAACCCTGTTGGCCTGGTGTTAGGCATTTGAATAAATCTTGGCCAACTGTGGTCTTTTTCCAGGAATATTAGAATTACAAATATTTTCCTTCAAATTACAAAAGCAAATCAAACCTTTTTCCCCAATACTGTACACAATATCTTAGGACCCTCCATTTCCAAGGCTGCTCAGATAACTACCTGATCCTATGGTTGCAGAAGTTGGAATTTTGATTCTAAAAATGTCCACAAATGCATCTTGCACATTTTTATTTATTAAAGAAGCTGCCACAAAAATTGGAGTGTTATGGCTGCACCGTGGTTCAGAGCATTTCCCAGCCATATGATATGGTCTTGGGTATATACTCATCTTTATAAGAATCAGTTGCCTCATGTATCAAATGAGAATATTTACGTTCTAGGAGGTTCCTATTTTCTATCTGTCCTGCAACCCATGACAGCATTTTTTCTGAAAATTTTCTCTTTTCTACCCTCTAATCTACATGATTGTCCTGAAAATTGCTAAGGTGGTGAAATATGGGTGAGTTTATCTCCTCATCAGCCCACCCATATTCCTGTCCTGGGCTTTTCTTTCCTACCACTGCTGTCATTGGGTGGATCAAGTTTCCTATGCTCTATTTTGGGGTATATATGAGTGTCCTGGAATGATGATAAAGATAGTGTCCACAAGAGGCTCTCCAAAGTTTTGGGCAAAGCTAGATGCTCATATGCCAGTTAATACATGGCTGAGGCGGAGGCAGCTGGGAATGGCAGCCATTCTCTGCCCAATAGTGATGACGGCCTGTGACATGGCTTTTCTGTAAGCACAAAGGTAGTTTATTATATTGGCTTCCACTCTGCTTCCCAGAGTTGGCCACTTTATCATAATGGGCCATATTTTCATGCTAACTGCTTCCTCGCATCCTTAACTCCTATGATCTTTCTGGTCTGGAGATTCTGACCTCTTCTGAGATCTTGGCTCCACCGTTTCCTTTTCTCGCTCTCTCAGCCCAAGTAACCCTCAACCATCTTCCTTCCAAGTCATTTTCTTCCCTCTTTTTTGCTTTTTAATCTTTGTTATATAAACTTTTTGACCCACTTCCTTTAGGGACTTCCTTTAGAGTCTCAAGAGACTAATTAGGAAGCATTAAAAGCAAAACAAAATCAAACAAGCCAACAACAACCAAACTAAACTTAGAAATGAACACAAATGTGTTTTTTCTTTTTAATTTCCTTATAAAAAATGCTAAATCTTCCAGATTTCTCTAACCAATTGAGGGGAGGGTGAACAAGCATAAAAGAAAGTAAAATGAGAAAATATTGACATTTCAAGATCTTGTTACCTGATGTAACAGACATGACCTAATTAACCCTGTTGGCCTGGTGTTAGGCATTTGAATAAATCTTGGCCAACTGTGGTCTTTTTCCAGGAATATTAGAATTACAA
>NW_005370660.1:1227632-1248589 GCF_000412655.1 Myotis brandtii
GAGAGTTATTAGTGGTCATGTTTTTGTACATATAGACATGAGAACCAGAGGAAATTAATCCATAGAGCAAGAAAGAAGAGTCAGAATAAGAAACATGGCAACATTTCTTGTAAAACCTGACATTTCAGAGTTCTAACTACATTCTTTTTAAAAATATGTTTTATTAATTTTAGAGAGGGAGAAAGAGATAGAAACATTGATCATCTGCCTCCTGCACTCCCCCTACTGGGGGTCCAGCCCCCAACCCAGGCATGTGTCCTGACTGGGAATCAAACCAATGACCTCTTTGTGCACAGGACAATGCTCAAACAACTGAGCCACACTGGCCAGTGTATAAATACATTCTTATTCCTGGATTCTGTGAGTTGGGTACTGTTACTTGTGACCCAAAGTCATATTACAAATGTCTACTTCATAGGGTTTCTGTGCAGTCGAGACCCAGAATGCTATACCAATTTCTTAGTAGAATATCTGGTAGTTAAGCATACAGATGCTGCTGTTATTATTTAAAACAATTAACTTTTTGGTATCTTACTGACTTGTGTTTATCAAGATTTTGTAAATACTACCCATGCTGGTTTAAGACAAAATGACTTACTCATTTTCCATCCATTCTGTCCATGTTTAGGCTAAGAAATCATTCCTGTTCCTTTTCACCATTACATGCTCCTGGGTATCATTACTTACTTAGGGCAGTGTTGGACACCAAGGCAGCATTAAGTGATGAATTGTTCATCGAATGCATTTGATATATAATATAGTAATACTTGATTAATGTCTGTGATTTAAGAATGAACAAACCAAAATATTACTCCTAACTGTTGCCATATATATTAGCACCATAAAAATAGTGCTAATGAAAAAAATTCTGACTTTTTCTTTAAAATGTCTGATAAAACTTCTATTGACAAAGGATACTTTGGTGTTGTATTAATTCTGAAAATTGATCTACTCTTACCAGTTTGGGATTTCATTAATAAAATTCCATATCAGATTATCATGTTCTGAATTTACCTTAATTTAATGGTGGAAGAGCAGCTTTACTTGAGGCAAAGGTGCAGAATATCACCATTTTATAAAATTTGTCACAATTTTTTACTATATATTATGCGTCTATAATTCCTTATTTGCAGATTTTAAAATATTTTTCAAAAATGGACTCTCTTGTGCATTTGTTGTGTGACTTATGGTAGAGATGACCATTTTCTAGGAAAGCATGTTAATATTAACGTTTACTATTTGAGGGAAATGTTGACTTAACAAAGGTACTTACCAGATATCTTAGCTGCCTTGACATTCTATTGTGATTCTGTTTAGCACTATGAAAGTTACACATTATTTCTTAGCAAATTTTGTACTGTATTTTGCTCCAGAGTGGACACAAAAATCTTTAAAAGGACTTTAACTTTGGCATTTTTCACTTCTGTTAAGACCATTCCTCTTAACTATTTTTTTTCCTCTAATAAATCCTTGCTTCTCTCAGTTTTAGAGAAGAAGATATGCGGGTGTTACCTAGTGAAAGACTTCAGAAACAAATATAGATATAAGGAAAAAACTGTGTTTGATCTTACCTGAAAATTGATGGAGAAGATCCAGAGTTTAAATTATGGAAAGAACAAGGACTGGCTTTAAAACAGTGAAAATTCATTTTGTGATGTTTTGTTTGCAATGGCTGCCTTCATTTCATTGCTTATAGCTGTGAATCCACCTTCTGGAGAAATCTGTATGTCAGTATAAACAAAATTTTTCATGACATTTCAGAGTCCACAAGCATGCTGAAGCTCTTCTATATAGTCTATGCTAAAAACACTTGTTCTAAAGGACAATTTTCCAACAATACAAACTGTTTAATACTTAAGTAAGTTGCTTTCCATGAAGATTTGTTCAAATGGGAACAAATCTTTTTTACTTCTGAACTGACTTAATATCTGTTTATTGAAATACTGAGGTACTAAAACCACTTTTAGCTCTGTGAATCCTTGAAAGATATGCTTTTTGCAAAAGGGGTGTGCATTCATATTACAAATATTGAAACCGAGGGAAGCACTGGCTCTGTTTGAGATAGTACCTGCTATAATGGGCCATACATCAGAATTTGGGGAGCAGAATCAGTTTACGGAATTGACTATATAGGATTGGATAGAAAATTAAATTGTTTCATTAATCATAAGGAGTGAATGCACTAAAATGTTCTAAGTATTATCTTCTAATACTATAAATAAAATTGGGATGAGTTATAGTTTTATAAGAAGTAATAAATCAAGAACACAAAAATAGTCAGGGATATTTATTGCTATTTTCCCCCCAGATATCTTAGCAGAAGGCTTCTGCTGGTGGTAAAGTGTTTGCACCTGGTTCACCAGAGCGTTTCATCCACAGGGACAGCTCAACCCTTCTAACAATATATATTCTTAAAAATATGAATGGAAATCATGGTAGACAGAGGATATTTGATGCTTTCCTTCACTAGTGTATGTTTAGAGCAAAAAGCACATGATAGATATCCTATATAATAAAAGGGTAATATGCAAATTGACTGAAAGGCAGAACAACCAGTCGCTGGAACGACCGTTCTCTATGATGCACACTGACCACCAGGGGGCAGATGCTCAATGCAGGAGCTGCCTCCTGATGGTCAGTGCACTCCCACAGGGGGAACTCCGCTTAGCCACATGCTGGGCTGACGGCTGGCGGGAACAGCGGCAGTGGCAGGAGCCTCTCCAGCCTCCACTGCAGAGCTAAGGATATCCTACTGTCCTACTGCCGGACATCCCCTGAGGGCTCCGAACTGCAAAAGGGCGCAGGCTGGGCTGAGGGACCTCCTCCCAGTGCATGACATTTCATGCACTGGGCCTCTAGTGTGTGTGTGTGTGTGTGTGTGTGTGTGTGTGTGTGTGTGTGTATGTATGTATATATATATAATGTATATATATATTACATGCAACTGTTTGCTTTTACTTCGCAGATAGACCAGAGAAGACTGACTTTTTCAGAGAATTTTTGAAGGATATGATGTAAGAGTATACCTCTTGATCAGTGTTTTTGACTGTGTCCCAGCCCCTAACAGTTTTAGATACAATTTCTACACATGATATTAGTGATGGCTCTTCAGTATCTTCCAATGATCCCTCTATGCTGAATTTTAACTATGCGATATGGGAGAAAGAATTAAAATAAGTATTTCCCCTTAGAGACTCTTTTGCCTTTCATTCATTTTGGCTTAGCTTGCAGCCCTCACCATATTGACTATATCCCCATCCTTTCCATCTCTCCTTTTTGATGGAGAAAAAATTGCCTATCCATTTGAACAATTGGTTGGTAATGGATCAAAGAAAAAGTACAAGGAAAAGGAGAGTTTTTAGAAGAGTAGTCTGGGAACTCTTTATGGTCCAGAGAAGCAATGAGGCATGAAGTCATTATAGAAAAGAAGTGAATGTAATTCACCCTCACTCTTTATTCCACAGTCTGAAATAACTGCCACAATCTGTGAACACTGTCCAGATTTTGTCAGTGTTTTGTATTATGTCCAGTCATACCTCTCTCTATGGAAACATGAGAAAAGCATGCTTCCTCCAAACCTAAAAGTTAGAAAGGTCCGCCAAGGTAGAGAGATATTATTCACACAGCAGTGTATGAAAATGTGTTATTAGGATTGGCAGCCAGTTGGCAGCAGCTCTCCTTCCTCCTCTTTTTCTCCTCCTTTTCCTGTTCGACCTTCTCCTTCTCCTCCTCCTCGTCCTCCTCCTTCTCCTTGTTATTATTTTAGTTCAATGTTTTCTTCTAATGTTTTGACTATTCCCTTAATAACAGGTTGTCAATGATTAAGTCTTCTATTAACACTGTGTCTCCTTATAGTATTACTTATCTACCCCCCCACCCTTTTTCTTTATGAGTAAATAAAAAATGGCGCTGATGACAAGCAGACCACAACATTCTCCATAGAAATAAACAATGCCAAGAACAGCCATCCTCAAGGTCCTACATGACAAGAAAAATGACTAAACACTCCCCTCTTCTGCCTAACATGAATTATTGCTGCTTCTTTATCAATGGCCATTCTTAGGCTTGCTTTAATCTTCTACTTCTTAGACAAAATGTGTTAAGATTCCCAGTCACTGAGTTTCCCCTGCTTCTTGAGAGCTTCCAATCCTTCACTCCTCCATGGAAGCATCCAGCATAAACTCAAATCCCATAAGAAGCCTTTCTCAACCCCCACCCGCTTACCGAGATGCTCCTGTGGGTCCTAGGGGTGTCGCTAACTGAATACATATACCCAACCTATTTTTTTTTCAAGTATGTTCTTGATAATCTTTGGTCTGTCAACCTCAAAAGTGGTTATGTAGTAAGTAGTTGGCTGAGAAGATGGAAAACCAAGTTTAATTTTTTATGAATTATTAATAAGAATGAATATGATTTTTAGTAAGTTGCTAATTAAGGAAAACAGTATATTGCCAGGGGTTTGGAAGGACAAAGACCCACCTGTATTTTATTTCACTTCAAGCTAATTTCTGGAGACTTAAGTAGACACACCCTCAGACCACATGTAAATAATCTCCTTTATAGCTAAAGGATGCAGTTTGAAATTCCATGCTGCAGTTCGCTGTCTTACCACTTTAGTCTCCTCCAATCTGGGACAGCTACTCAGTCTTTCCTTGACTAATGATTCTGACACTTTTGAAGACTATAGGCCAATTAGTTTTCAGAACGTCCTTCTATTTGTGTTTGTCTTACATTTCCTTATGCTTAGATTTGGGTTATGCATCTTTAGCAGGAATATTGCAAAAGTGATACTCCACTGTTTTCTTTGCATTTTATCAGGTGGAGCACAATTTCATGTGTTTTATTGCTGGTGGTGTTCACTTTAATGATTTGAATGAGGTGGTGTCTGCCAGGTTGTCCAATGTGAAGTTACTTTTTCCTTTCTCAGTTTTTTCTTTTTCAGTAAAAGGTACATTTTTTCATGTAAAATACTCTTTCTCATAATGGTTTCAACTTGTTTGCTTATTTAAATATGGACCCATGATTTTCTATTTTATTTTACTTTTTTTATAAAAACTATTTTTAAGAACAGTTCTCGGTTTACAGCAAAATTGAGAGGAAGGTACAGAGATTTCCCATATACCCCCTGACTCCACACATGCATAGTCCCCCTCAGAAACACCCTTCACCAGCATGGTACATGTTACAATTCTATTGTATTTAATGGGCTGTCATCTGTTACTTTGCATTTATTCTGATCTTCAAATGATCCCTGACTTGGCCAGTGGAGCCCCTGCAGTCTGGCTTTTGTGGCTTTTGACAAGTCCCCATCATTTTTAAAATATTTCTTCACTTTCAGATACAATAAGATATTACAGGCTCACCTTATGCTTTTTCTTTCCCAGACTTGGAATCAGCTATTCCTTCAAAGATGCCCTGTTTCCAGTGGATAAAGGTCATTAGACACCAAGGTGGCAGCTAGGTGTGCATATTGCTTTTGCCCTCATCATACCCTCTCAGAGCTAGAGAGTATAGGGACACATGCACACACACATCTATACTTATTTCTCCATCTATCATACAGATAATTTTATAAAGTCCCGAGTTTACACTGAAGCCTTCCATTGTAGACAATATCATAGGGTTTCTTCCCATAATTGTAAATCTATTCTCTGGCTATGAAAAACCTGCACCATTACCCTCAATATACTTAGTGATTAATCTGAATGTACAGAACTCACTCCATCACTTTTCCTGCCCTTTCCCTCCCAGGTGTATCCTTCTCACTCCACTCAGGTTTTAGGGCCTTGTGCTGGGCTGCCGCCACATGCCCTCCACTGTGGGCACCCTCTTTACTCCAAGGGGGCTCTTTACTCTCCCACACAGAAACCTTCCTTGCCCCTCCTGGTTCTGCCACCCTGCACCGAATCATCCCCACACAGATACCCTCCTCACCCAACCTGACCTCCAGTTCCCGCCCCAGGCCACCGCTCCCACAGACCCCCTCCTCATGTTGCGGGCCTTTGACACCTGCGCCAGGATCCTCCACTGGTGCCTTCCTTATCCTCCTCAGCTTCCGTACCCTGCACTGGGCTAGCCTCCGTGGAAATGTTCAGGCTCCAGTGCCTTAGGCCGGGCTGCCTGCCACAGAAATGCTTTTCTCCCCCTGATCTTGCTCCCAAATCCCACTCTGGGCCCTGGTGGCTCTCCCGTGCTGAGTCAGACACCTGCTGCACCTCCTTGTCTAGGACTGACATGCCTGCAAAGTAAGTGAAGAAAAGAGGAGCAGTGTTGTTGGTTTGTTTTAAACTACGCATTTCTAATTTGTTGTCTTTAATTATCCATGTGGTTTCATAAGTCTGGCGCTTGTGTTTTTCTAGGGTACAGTCTGTGGACCTAGCATTTAAGACAGAGGAAGTTACCTGGAATATTTATATTGTGTTAGACCAAACTTACCATGGGCTTTCCTTTGATCAGATTAGATTTAACCCAGGACTTTCTCGGGCTGCTTCTAGAGGCATAATTACTGAAATGGGCACCACAATTAGATAGCAACCAGGGGGTCCCGGGCATACAAAGATCTGTGGCAATGGCTGATGAACTGTGGTTTCTGAGGGACATTAGAGATGGGTAGCCAATGAAAATATTGCTTGAATTATATAACCAAATAATATTAAGAGCTTGCAAGTAGAGGCTTGAAGTCAACTGCTTCAATAAAAAAATCGCCCCTACATTTTATAGACCTGAGTCTATTGACTGAAAAGAGGAAGCCAGTCCCCATAAGAAAGGTCTATATATTACTACAACACATATTTCCAGAAACTGATGACCAATTTATTGCCAAAGGGATCTATGGTCATTTACTAATACACTGTACACTGGGGTTGGGGAAATACTCAGATTTTGTGAAGATTATTGGATATGAAGGCTGAGCCAGTACTGATACCAGAGGCTTCAAAATGCTGCCATGGCACCCTTGTTAGACTGCTAAAGATGAGGGCCAAGAAACAAATGCAGTCCTGGCCCACGTTCAACTCATAGTAGGTTCAACCCATAACCCATCTTGGATCATTTCTCCAGTCCCTGAGTGCATAACCACTGTGGCTACACTCAGCAACTGACAGAGGTCACTTTGGTTCCCTCCCCTGTGAAAAGGCCAAGTGGACGCCTTTGAAATTGCCTGTCCTTCTCCACGCCCGCCTCACCCCAACTCCCACATTATACTCTGGTTAACGTAGTGAATCAGAGTAGTACCACAGTACTTCACCCAAGGAGGAATTGCAGGAATTCCACCAAAGACTAATAAGATGTAAGGGTAGTAGTTTTTATCATATCAAAATTGAATTCATTTGTATAGCCTTTATGAAAAACCAGAAGGATTATGGCAGATACAGGTGAACAAACAAACAAACAAAAAAAGGAACAGTTCTAGCTAGTGTTAGTCATTATTATTATTTTTATTAAGTTATCTTGGAAGCTAAATGAAGAAACTGTTTTTCTAGGAAAAGGAAGTGATCATCTATGTAAGTGCTGCAGATATGTCAACTAAAATGAGAACTGAGACTTGACTATTGGATTGAACAGCATGAAGGTAATTCTTGACCTTGACTAGAGCTATTTTGGTAGTATAGTAAAGGCAAAAGCCTGGTTGAGTAGGGTTAAGAAACAATGAAGGAAAATAGTTGGAGATAGGCAATATAGGCAACTCTTGTGAGGAATTTTTATATAAGAAGAGAAGCTAGGGGGGATGTGAGATAAATATGGCTTTATTTTTTTCATGGAAGAAATTATAGCACTTTTATGTAGATGGAAAATATTCATGAAAGAGGACACATATTTGTGGGTTAGGGGAGAATTGCTGTAGCAATTTTCTTGAATAGGTGAAAAGAGTGGGAATCTAGTGAACAAGTGGCAAGATTTAATTTTTTGAAATTGCTTTTAAAATTGCTTTTGAATTGAAGGAACTCAAGTTTTTAAATATATTTTCTTTTATTGATTTTAGAGAGAGAAAGAGAGAGAGAGAGAGAGAGAGAGAGAGAGAGAGAGACATTGATTGGCTACTTTCTGCACCCTGCCTACTGGGAATGAAGCTCACAACCTGGGCATATGTTCTGACTAGGAATCAAACCTATGACCTTTTGGTGCATGGGATGATGCTCAACCAACTGAGTCACACTGGCCAATACTGGAAATCCAATTTTTAAAAATTGCTTTTGAATATATGAGGCAATGTGTAAATGAATAAAATGAACAAAAGTGTTCTCTTAGATAGGCTGTGGTTGGGTAAGCAGCAGGTAAACATGGCTTCAGAGAATACTATCCTCAGGTGATTAAAAAAAATTAAATGTCTCCAAGTATCTCATCATTTATCATGTTCAAGTTTTGAAAAGTGATACAGTACTGTATTATATCTACTGTCAACTTTGACAGTTGGCATAGCCTTTTCCTTTAAATGCAAAAAATAAGTACTCTTACTCTTCAAATTCTTTTTAGTTCTCTTTAATGCATATCCTGAGAGAAACTGCTATATCCTGAGAGAAACTGCTACATCTCATCTGTAGCCTAACAATACAGATGAGATGAGACTCATATTATTCCACATATATCTGAGCATTTGTGTAACCATGACTCTTATGCTTTCATATTCCCTTATTATTGAATTTCAGTCTGTGTCCAATTTTCAAGAGCAAATCTCTAGGAAATGGTAAGGTCCTTGATAATTTTGTGTAAGTTCCAAATATGAAAGGAAGGAGAAAAATCTCAGGATGATTGAGCATCTATATAAGTATTGAGAAACAGATTTTTCTGGGGTGAAAGACGTCAGAAATCACCAAGCTCAGCTCCCTGAGTTTGTAGATGAGATTAAGTGATTTACTCTAAATCCGTGGTCGGCAAACTGTGGCTCGCGAGCCACATGCGGCTCTTTGGCCCCTTGAGTGTGGCTCTTCCTACGCCTTAGGAGTACCCTAATTAAGTTAATAACAATGTACCTACCTATATAATTTAAGTTTAAAAAATTTGGCTCTCAAAAGAAATTTCAGTCGTTGTACTGTTGATATTTGGCTCTGTTGACTAATGAGTTTGCCGACCACTGTCCTAAATGACATGATTGAATAATGGCAGAGCCAGAGTTAGAGGCAAGGTTTCCTACCTCCCAATCTAGTACTCTTCCTACTGTACCTTCCCTTGTGATTGTAATAAATTTGTAGCAAAGTTAATGTGTCAAATTTTAGTTTGTACATAATTATTTTTCAGTATAATATATAATCACAAAGGAGTGATAAATATTTCTTTTCTATAGTCAAACAATTTTTTATTTTTAAAAATAATTTAGAAGTATTTTTGGAAAGTGGTATAAATTAGTTGGTCAAAGAGTAAGTTAAATCAAGAGACATTTTTCCTGTTTTGATACAAATAGGATTTTATAGACCAGGAAACCATACTGTTTTAAAGTAGCAATTTTCAACCAGTGTGCCACAAGAAATTTTTAAAACATGCAATTCATGACTATTTAGTCAGGGGCACACCGGTTTCGGCAAATTTTTAAAACATGCAATTCATGACTATTTAGTCAGGGGCACTGACCTCTTTTCCTTTAGATTATAAAATAAAAAACGACAACAGCCAATACAACAATAGCTGTCTGGTATAAATGAATCAAAATTATACCTATTTTTTTGTCCAGAATTTTAATAATTAGTTATACATGCCATGAGATGAAAAAAGTTGAAAATCACCTGTCTTAAAGAGAGGAAGGAAGAAAAAATGCTTTTCACAGTTAGATGGTTAGGAGATTAAGCAGCTTTATGAACAGGCATTATCTCCAATGTAATGTAGGGCAACCAGCTCACAGATATTAAGTGATGGTTCCAAGGTAACACATTCAGAAAATGAGGAGCTTGATGGTAATCCATGGAAGAGAAATTTGTGAAAGGAAAACATGAATGACCTCGCAATTTTGTGCTGTTTTATATGACTTTGTTTAAAGTTACCCTACTGTGAGTAATGACATAATGATGAGAACCAGAGGTATGGGAATTCAATGAACAGCTGATTAATTGATTAATTAAGTAATTGGTTGATCACATCAGTTGTATTTTCTTTCACCAACTTCTTTGTTACTGTAACAAAGTCACTTAACCTCTCTCTGTCCTCATCTAATTATTGAGATCAATTTCAAGTTCTAATATTTATGAGTCTATGGGCTCATAAATATCCTGAAAATGTAAAGATTTCATAATATGAACACAATCTTTGCACCATTGAATAATTTTGGTGAGTATTCTGATTCTATTTCTATTGAGGAAATATATGGATATTATACAAGCTAGTCATTTGCCAGATGCATTGCCTGATTCATATGCTATTTAAAGAGACACTGATAAGTAATTTAGAAATAAAATAGAGGTGTGTGTGTGTGTGTATGTGTGTGTGTGTGTGTATGTGTGTGTGTGTGTGTATGTGTGTGTGTGTGTGTATGTGTGTGTGTGTGTGTATGTGTGTGTGTGTGTGTGAGTATGTATGTGAAAAGAAAGAGCAATATATATATATATATAAAATTATGTAAAATATAGTAATTTTCCAAAAGCTTCTATTATGAGAAAATAGTACACACAGACCCAAGGAGCTATACAAAATGAAATACTTTTACAGGGACAAGGGAGCAGGAACAAGAAAATTGTACTAGTGGAAAGCAGGTTGGCTATTGCAAAGTTACTTTCCTTATAGGGCATGGCATGGGTCTATCAGGCACATTAACTAACTAGTGCTGATCAGGTGATTCCGGATTGACTGGTTTAAGATTCTATTTGTGGAAGAGCCAAAACTCCAATTAAATGAAGTGTCAATTTGGTGATGTGAAGCTTACCATGAGTGACTCCATTTTGGGTCTGCTCTCTTGTTTTTAACAACTGTTACTTTTTTCCCCCTATAGCTTCTTGGTGAAGTCTGCATGTGGTGAGGAGTATCTATGCTTTTTCTCACTTCTGGATGCAGCTCCACACTTAGCCCTGGGCAAGACGGCCCTGGCTCTGAGTCTTGCACTTGAAAGACCCCAACCTGGCCCTCCTCCAGCTGTGCTCATCCATGAGGTTTAGGAGTTTTTATGGTCAAGAGGATGGGCTGATCTGCATCTCTTGCCACCACTCCCTCCGTTGCCATCTACACTATGTTCTGGATGCTTTAGTCCCAGGAATCCCCCACCCAAACATAGGTGAGCCCTCTTCAAGGGCCTGATTATGACATTGCATTAGGAAGGCCATGTTACTGACCCTGGCTATTTGGGTGGTAGCTTGGGATGGAACTGGAAGTTTTCAGGCTGGGGACTGGGGCTAGGGCTGGAGGTAGAATCTCCCCCATCAGTTTTAGGTTTAAACTCCAAGAAGTCCAATCATTCTAAATTCGAACCTGCCTTTTCTAGGAATAGGGTCCTTTGAAGGAACTAAAAGGCTGATACCAACCTGGAAAGAGGGCTGGACACTGGGGAGAAATCGCCCAGCTTGGACTGGATGGACTTTGGAGGAACCTCTGGGCATGTGGTAGTAGGGCCTCTGTACAGGGCAGACCTCTATCTTTATCATTTCTTGTTTTTGTTCTTACTAAAACTAACAAAAATATTTGCTTCCTCTAATTTGTTCTCTTAGAAGCAATACATAGCACAAATAACACATTTTTGATAATTTTTTGCAGCAACTAATTTATCCTTAAGACCATTGTTAAAATCACCTACTTTGATCAAAGAGCTCATCATATTTCACAAACTCCTTTTGATGATCTTTAAAACGTTTTAAAAATGCATTAAATTATGATTTTAAAATCTGTTATGGTCAGATAAGTTGCCTAACATGGATATGCCACATCTGAAATTGACCACATGGAGCCCACATTCCCCTTCAAGACTTCAAGGTAACCTATCTTTATATTAATGCTCATTTCCAAACTGCTCTGTATCTCTCTTAACTTGTTCCGCCATGCCACCCACCTGAACCTTCAGAACTTTCAACTGAGGCCTCCAGAACTCACGACCTATCACCAACAAACTGCCCCCCGCCTACATCATGTCTCCTCTACGAACATTCCTTTCACCTTCTTACTCTAACTGAAAACTGCTTTGAGATTAGCACTTGCCCTGTGATCCTCCCCCCTACCAACATACACAAAGTATCTCAGACTCTGGAGTTGAGGCAGATACCCTTGGTGACTCACTTTGTTGTGAAGATCTTGTTCCTCACTATTCCTTAAATTCTTCCATTTCTCTTTATTTGCACAACTAACTTGAACTCATTAACTTCCTCTAGATCCTGCAGTAGCTCCCTAACTGCATTTCCTGTCCCCAGGGTGGCCTCCCTTCAATCTGTCCTCCACACCGCTGTGATATCGATCTGTTTAATCATGCCATTTCCTTGCTTAAAATCCTTCAATAGCTCCCCGAAGCTTTCAAGGATAAAGTTCAAACTCTTTCATTTAGAATCTACGGCCTTTCGTGACCCCATTTCTGTCCATATTTTCAGCTTTATTGTCTGCCACTCTTTCACATTCACCTTTGCTCCCGCCACACTGGGCAACGTGTAGTTCTCTGTAGTTTTCCAGAGAACCAGACAACTTTTCAGAACAGCTCCCTCCCAGGCCGACTGAGGTGCTCTGTGCCTCTGCTCCTAGCACGCTGCCCATCTCCTTCCATCTATCACAGCTTATTGCACTGTGCCCTGGCCTTTTATTAGTAACTTCTTCAGGGCAAACATCTTGTCTCAGTCAGATCTGAATCCCTAGAACTGATAGGTGTTTGTTAAATAGGCAAGTAGAGCCATGGATAAGCAAAGCTTCTTGGCCAATATTAATGGTGCATAATTTTGAGGTTTTTTTTTTTTCCCCTGCTCAGAAGTGGACTAGTTTTTAAAATATTGATTAGTTTATTTTATTTCTCTTGGTTTCCATGAAGTTCAGTATTATATGTATACTAGTGATTAGTGTACAGTATAAGGAAATTAATTAGAAGGTGGCCGGTGGGGTGGGACTGGGTGAGATGGGCCAGGCACACCCTGGAGCCAACCTCCTGCAGTCCCTCCCCAGAGTCTGAGGAGTGAGCGGGGTCCCTCCAGCAGGTGGGGCCCCTCAGCCTGGCCTGCGGGGGTCAGACCGAAACTGGCTCTCTGATATCCCCTGAGCGGTCTGGAGTGCACAGGGTGTGGAACGCAAATGCAAGTGTGCAGTAAACCAGAGTCAGCACCAATAGTGCTCCAGCAACAACATAACCCATGACTGAAGGTGGAATCGCACAGCCCCTCAAGGAATTGGGCTCCTTCCTCTCTGGTTTTGGGGTGTGTCATCCGAGAACTGCGGCTGCCAAATCTGTGTTGAGTGTCTGCCCCCTGGCGGTCAGTGCAGGTCATAGTGACCGGTCAGACAGTCGGACACTTAGCATATTAGCCTTTTATATATAGATATATAGATGTTTCGTGGTGTTGGTGGTGATGGAGAGACTGTATGCTTGTGTGTGCTATGTGTGTTTGTGGATGGGAAGGCTGCAAGAAAAAAATTATTTTCCTAAATATACCCTCAAAAACCTGGCTCTCAGGAACAGTGGAGAACAACCTGTTTTGGAATGCCCTTAGTCTTTTAGGGTTCTTCACCCTAGTTTCTCTGTGCACATTCTTTTGGCCATCCAATTAACAGGAGGTTCTCATTAACATCAAACTCTAATCAACCACATTTACTGTTCACATAAATAACCCTCCAAGATTTGCTATGGACTAACAAGTTAATGAGGGTAATACGCTTTAAAATCAGACTGGCTGAAAAATTAGGCAGTGAAGGTGTCTTTCATGTCCTTCCCTTGGCCTGGAATGTCCTCTCCTTGCTTTTCTGCTGGGAAAACTGATTTGTTCTTTAAGACTTCCCTGAGTTGCCCAGACTGACGTAAGCATCGTTTTGTGTTTCCCCACACCCTGTGATACTTATAGCACTGACTGAACTATAAATTCTTTAAGAACAGGGATGAGTGTGTGTGTGTGTGTGTGTGTGTGTGTGTGTGTGTGTTTATCCACCCTTCCTAGTATTATGTCTAAAGCATAATATTGCTTACATTTCTGATCTCGAGAGACAACAAAATCTGATGATGGCTATATGGCTTGACCAGAGAAATTTCTTGCATATACAGTAACTATATATTTTTTTTATATACACACACTACTTATGGAAAATTTTGGATACATAGAATTGTTCAAAAAATAACATTTAAATTCCCTGTAATCTTTACACCTACCCAGGATTAATTACTGTCAACAACTTGAATACTTTACTTCTGTTTATGTACAAAACTAAGGATCTAATTTAAATATTTATGACATGTTTAAACATTTAGTTTAACTTAAAATCAAATCAAGAATCATAAAATGTGACACACTCCTAAGAGATCAAATACTCCCTTGAGGCAAACCATTTTCAAGGACAGAAGGGACATGTGAGTTTTATAAAAGGAAGTTCAATTTAGGGAAGCATTTTGCCTTGAAGGAGCTATTTACCCAGCATGAGTGAGCTTTTTAGTCTGAAACCAAATCTTATTTGTATAGGATTAGTCTTTTGACTTTTCCCTACTTTTTAAAACCTGTTTTATAAAGATTGAAGAACCAGTTATTCCAATTTCCAAGGATTTGTTTATCGAGCTTACTAGCTGCGGGGGAGCTGGCAGAAGGATGAAGAGAAATGATTTGAAACTGAGTGGATATTCCCAGGTGGCTCTGGGATGCCAGCCCTTCAGTGGGGCCCCAATTGCTCCTAATATTACCAGGTACACTGCCTGCTCAATTTGGTCTGCAGAGCAATAGCAGTTACATCACCTGAGCATTTATTAGAAATGCAGACTCGCTATCCCACCACAGATCTACTTACTCAGAATCTGCTCTATAACAATACCGCTAGGTGAGCCTGCGTTTGAGAAGCAGGGAATGGTACACAGTGACACCACAGCTTCCTGGAATCCTATGAATTATGGTAGCAGATTACTGCTATTTGCTAGTTTTGACTTTTAAACCATCATCAGATCTGGCTTTGGGGACGGGCCCCATTGGGGCCACACTGCTATCTGTAAAGGTTACTTGATGCTCAGCTTTTTCTTTTCTTCTGCACACAGCCCGATTGTTGTCTGACCCTTAGTCCATCACTGCTGCACCTTTCATAAAACTCGGGTTCAGTTGGAATTCCTGGCTTTCATGCACTCCTAGAAACCTCACTAGATGCAATAGTCTTCTGCTGGTCTTCTACCGTCAGCAGCTGGCTTTGCCCTCAGTGTAGCGATGCTATTGTTCTTTTGTCTTGTTTATCCTTTTAGCTTGTATGCTTGGAGTTCAGTCTATCTGTATGAGATGAAGCAGGTGCTATGTAAGTGTTGTTCTTAATCTATAGACAAGTGAAGTTTGGAGCAGATACAAGACTTCCCCCAAATTCACAAGGCAGAATTCAATGGACAGAACCAGAACGACCATTAACAAAGTGTCCTAAAAGCACTTTGAGGTAGCAGGTCTCCAAAATGGCCTGCTATTGTCCTTGCCTTCTGGTATTTACACTGCTGTGTAACTCCTTTCCACTTTGTACCAGGGTTGGTCTGTGTGACTGATGGATGTGGTGGGAGTGATGGTGTGTCACTCTGAGGTATGGTTATAAAAGACACTGTGGCTTCCATCTTAGCTTCTCTCTGTTTTGCACCATGCACTTGTGGGTAGCCAGGTCTCAGGTCATGGGCAGCCCTATGGAGAGGTTCAAGCATTGAGTCACTGAAGCCTCCTGCCAATAGTTACGTGAGCAAATTTGGAAGCAGATCCTCCATCCCAGTCAAGGCTTCAAACAACCGCAGCTCCAGCTGACATCTTGACTGCAACCTCCTGAGATACCCTGAGCCAGAAACACCCAGCTAAGCCCCTTCCTCAGAAGCTATGCAAGACCACAAATGGTTAAGTAGCTAAGTATTGGAGTAACTTGTTATGCAGAAGCAGATAATCTAATACAAAGTCCATATTTTCCTTTGTCTCTATCAAAATACAAATGTCCTGAAGACTTTAAACAGTGAACTATTTATAGGACTATAAACGATTATAGTGACCACATCATAGAACTGATCCTCAAGCATTATTTGAGAAAAAATAATATAAAAATTTCCATCCGTTTCTTATTGATGTCTGAGGTTTTTATATTCACAATGGAGAAGCCTGATCCAGGGTAGGTAATGTACCACACAAAACAGGATTCAAGGCAGAGATAACTAGGATTGTTTCAACCAAGAAACAATTTCTTCCTTACATCTCAATTTCCTTTTAAGGCCGCCCCCCTTTGCTCAGGAAATCTAATATTCCTCATCCCACAGTTAAGACCAAAATCAATAGAAACCTTAGGCAGTTATTTTTCATCTTATGAGTCCAATGTCATTAAGTTCACCTAGAACCTTAGCCAATTCAAGTAGATGGAGTTATCTAAGGGTAAGAGAATGATTCTATGGGTTTATAGGAAGAAAGCAATGTATAACACTAGCAATTATTCAATAATTAAACAATTCATTCAACACATATTTATCACTCCACATGCTAAGTAGTGAACAAAATTGACCCCCCCCCACCCCGCCAAAAAAAAATTTACATTCTCATTGTGCTTCCATTCTAGAGAGTGGAGAAATACAATGAATAAGTAAAATACATAGGATATCCAATATTGACATGCAGAAAAATAAAGCAAGGAGAAGACATAAAGAGTGGCAGGTGGTAAGAGTATTTGGGGTTTGCTATTTTAATTAGAGTGGTCAGGGAGAGCTCTGTGAGAAGCTGGCATGGAGCAGAGATCTAATAAAACTGAGGGATGGCATATGTGGATAAGTGTACCCCAATCAGAAGAAACCACAAGTGCAGAAGCCCTGAGATTGAAGAGGATTTAGCCTGCCTGAAACACAGCAGGAAGGCTTAGGTTGCAGAAGTAGAGGTGGTGAGGGAGGGCAAGGGGAGTTGGAGGTGCAGTTAGAGAAATGAGGTGGACCACGACCTTGGAGTCCATGTGTATGTCTGTGGTTTTTCCTGACAGTGAGATAGGTTTTGAGCAGAAGAAAGGCATCATCTGCTTTATGTTTTTAAGATCATCACTTTTAATTGACGCTTTGAGAAGAGACTGGGGAAGATCTGGTGCTATCTAAATGCCAGTTGTGACCTACGAAGGCGTTCTGTCATCTTTGGCAGTTAAGGTCCTGCTGGGACTGCTGTTAGTGCTGGGGGCATCTATGGAGGGAGCTGCTGTCTCTGCTCCAGAGCAGATGGGAGATGGTTTTCATATCAGAAGGACTTGTGTTTAATTCAGGTCCTTTCTTTACCCATTGAGTGATGCTTTCAAGTAATTTAATCTCAATGAGTCTTAGTTTCCTCATCTATAAAACAGAGCTTGGAGGAAGTCAAACAGGATAATTATGTAAGTTCTTAGTGAAGCATTGCCACATAGCGGGCACTCAATGAATATAAACTATTGTGATCCTAGTCTCCTGTTACACTAAGAGCCCTTGATGTCTCCTCATACTTTAGTCTGGCCTCCCTCTTGTGCTTGGGTCATGCTCCCCCTCTGGGACTTGCTACGGCAAGTAGTGCTGCATGGGCAGCCTCTCTCCTGATACCTCAAAGTCAGACTGTGACCTTGCACCACTCTGCTGAAACCCTAGCCCAAGAGAGGAAGAGCAACCTTGGTCTGTGCCTCTGAGATTTTTTCTAAATCTATAGTGTCTAACTGAGGGCACTGGGGAAAAAGAAAAGCTATCAGTTTGCAATATTCTCTATCTACCCCTGCCAATTAAATGTACTAAAAAGAAGTTGTCTAGACCAATGATTCATCAACTTTTTTACAGCATGGCACACATAGAAAATAATATTCCCATAGGCCATTTGGGTAAATGCAGGAGACACCTTGTGACTGGAAGTTATGGATCCAGGAACGTCAGCTACACCAGGTTCTGCCCTCCTGCCTCTAGAGCTGAGGGCATCAATACCTTGACTCAATCATCTTATAACAACAGGGCAAACTGTCTTCTTTGTTTACACAGAAGGGTCTAAGCTGTAGGATTTTCAGTGCTAAAACTGGGGACGTCCCAGGCAAACCAGGACAGGTTGGTCACCCTCTGTACTAGTTGGGAGGTTCTGGACTAGACCACAGTCTGCTCCTTTTGCCAAGTCTAGGGAGGCAATAGGTAAATGGGGAGACATGGAGAATCTAGAGAGGCCAGCCAGAGTCATGCTGCAAAGGGCAGAGCCACTGGGGGAAGAGGTCTGGAAGGGGAGAGGAAAGGAGCCAAGAATTTTAAGATGTCTTTAGGATGTATTTTAGAGAGATTACTGTGTGTGTGTGTGTGTGTGTGTGTGTGTGTGTGTGTGTGTGTGTAGAGCTTAGAGTAGAATAAAAGAAGTCCTTGAGAACAGATGTTTCCCAATTATTTTTTGGGTCCTAGCATCTGTTAAAAGGACCAGGCCTTTGCACAGGTAACCCAGGGAATTGGAGTTGAGGCCAAGAGGGCCTGATCAGGGGTTATCCAAGGATCAGGCTCTGTGATCGTCTCAACGTCGCTTTTCTTTCTGACCTTGAAGCATTTTCTTTAAACCATGAGTGTTTAGTTTATTCTCACTCTCATGACCACAAAGCCTTCTTTCCCAAGATAGTCCTTAGTCTGAAAGCAAATGAACTCCTATAACATCTGCTTAATTCATCTTGTGTCTGAGTCCCAGCTGGGCACCTCAGGTATATCACATGACCAGCCACCTTTCCCACGCCTCTCCCTCCGACCAAGTTCAGCCTTTGTTTCACAAATCAAGATGCTGCTTTGGGGCTTTAAAAAGCCTTATTAACTTCTTTTAAATATTCTTTATATTTTCCCCATGTGCCTCACTTAACTTTAATACTCCTCACTTGACCAAAAGAGGGAATATCTGAACAATTGCTTTTGTGATTCGAATTACATTCTGTTTTACTTCTCTTCACTTACCACTTTACTTACTCTAGGCCTGGGGCACCCTAGGAAGGTTGAGGTAACAAGTTTTCAGTAGCATTGATAGGCAGCCAAGCCATTTCTTGCCAGCAGTGCACCCCTGTGGTATGGAGGAAAGAGTTGTGTAAAGTTAACACCAATTACTAAATAGTAAACACACAGGCGGCCGCCAGGTTGATTTCTAAAACCTTAGGTCCTGGAAATTAGGTTGTACTTGCTGCTGTAGTTACCCTTGGAGTACTATAAGACTGATTGAAAGCAGCTAACACAACTCCCTTTAGGAGTTGGTTGGTAGCATTAAGTTGGATGGGGAGGTAATAATTTAGGAAATCACAATAGGTTTTAAGGAACCTGGACAGGCTGAGGTGAAAAGACAAAGGGGAACATTTAAAACAGGGAGCAGGGAGCAAGGGAATGCTAACACAGGTAGGAAGGAGAAATATATCTCATATTCAGGAAGAAGGGATAGGAACCCCTTCCAATTATTTGGAAGTGTGACGAAAAAAGATCTTGGGGTGTTGGAGATCCTATGCTAACTCTGTGTTAGATATGTTCGATTCTTTCAAATGTGTGAGTGTAAGTTGATAGGGCCTGGCTGCCTCTTCACTAGGACACTTGATGTCTCCTTAGCCTTTTGCTAAAGTGGCTGGAGTACTGCTTTCCACATTGATTGAGATTATTTCCCCATCTACATTGCATTTTCCAGTTCCTCCATAGAGAAAGTGATGTCTGCTACAGCCCGTTCCCAAATCTGGTTTGTTCAATCTATAACAGTATTCCTCTTGGTTTAATCCAAAGTGGTGTTGGAAAGACCTTTGTCCTCTGATAAAAGGCAAACCCTGATTGAGACAACCAAGATGGAGGCATAGGTACACACCTGAACTTGCTGCCGTGCACAACCACATTAAAAATACAACTAAAAGACAAAACAAATATCATCCAGAACCACAGGAAGGCTCACTGAGTGGGAATTCTACAACTAGAAGGAAAGAGAAAAGCGCATTGAGTCCGGTAGGAGGTGCAGAAGTGTGGAAGTGTGGAGGTATGGAGACACGCGTAAAAGGGGCTGGCAGCTGGGTATGCTGTTGTCTTTTTCAACCAACCGCTAGGGAGATACAAGCTCCCGACTGCTCTGAAATCCGGTTCCAGGCAAGAATTTGGGGACCCAGACTCATACGGAGAGAAACTGTACTGTCTGGCATTGGGCCCGAGCATGAAGGCGGCTTTCTCGCAGAGGTGCTTGCAGCCTTCATTGTTCCTGCACAGGGGCCGCTGGACACAGAGACCCAAGGACATATCCGGGGGTGGGCCATCAGGCAACCATTGCTGTTTGCACAGCCCAGTGATTCCCTGAGACCATGCCACACCCAATTTACAGCCCCACCCAAGCTGTGAGCAGAGGCTTTTGCATGATAATGGCCTGGCCTTTCTCTGCCTAAAAACCTGTCAAACTGTAGCTGGGTCAGAGAACTACAGAGTTTCCAAAAGAAGGCCCAAGGCTCACCAGCAGCCTGTATTACTTCACAGCTGCACCTCATCTGGGCATCTCCAAACCCCAAAGAGTAGGAATCTGCAGTTCTCTCTGTAGCTCCTGCTGGGTGGCCTCAGGCAGTGGCTGACTTTGCACCTCCTTGAAGATCCAAGAGCCAGTCTACCCAGTGGTCAGAGTGAGACCATCCAGATTACAACTCTTCACATCCATAAGAGACACACTCAGGGAGCAGACTCAGTGAGAGCCAAAGCCCCACTGAAGCAAGTCCTGCCCCATAAGGGTGTTTCTAGCACAGCAGTTCGCCCATTGTAGACACAACTGGTCCTCACAGACAATTGACTTGGAGGTCAATTCCTATCAGTGATACCAACAGCAATCAAGGCTTAACTACAACAAGACTGTGCACATAGCCCACAAAAAGGTGCACCAAGAGTATCCATCTCAGGTAATTGGGGAGGCTGATCCACTGGGCCCTATAGGACACCTAGCACA
>NW_005370660.1:1249428-1254692 GCF_000412655.1 Myotis brandtii
ATGAACAACAAATACATATCTATCAACAAGTGAATCTAAAAATCAAGTGAATAAATAATCTGATGAACAGAGTAAACTGGTGAATATAATAGAATCAGGGGCATAGAAAGGGAGTGGACTGACAATTCTCGGGAGGTGTTGGGGGTGCGGGAAGAGACTGGACAAAAATCGTACACCTATGGATGAGGACAGTGGGGTGGGGGTAAGGGCAGAGAGTGAGGTGGGAACCGGGTGGAGGGGAGCTATGGGGGAAAAAAGGAACAACTGTAATAATCTGAACAATAAAGATTTTTTTTTTAAAAAAAAGGCAAACCCTGAGGAGAGAAAGTTCATTACTTCTTATCACACATTTAGGTACACTTTTAGTGTGAAGAAATAGGGGGTCATTTCCTGAAAGCAGTCTGAGAGGGTGGGAGAGAAAAGGCAGCCTAAGAGAAGCACTAGGACTGGAAAGGAGGAGAAAGGCTATTCCAGAAGGCCAGCATTGCCCCATGCCCATTCCCCAGCCTCCTTTACCTACCCAGGTTGAAACAGGAACTTCTTGAATCCTCCCAAGTTCTTTCTTTCCCGATTCCGTTTTAGCTTTGTCCTGTTGTCTGTGTAGCTCTCTATTGTTCGGACTTTGTTTCAAAACAGTAGTGTATTTTAAATAATTACATATTTAAAAGAATATAGCACAGATGTGTTTATCTCCAGATGCCAAAAGGGAAATAGTTTTCGTGAGGTCTCCAGACTCTTCTATCTAGGAGTTATGCCAATGGATTTGTGAAAACGTTTGTACAGGAAAGTGCACACACCCCCACCTACAGGTTAAAGACAGTGCAGGAGAATTGGGCTCTAGGAATGGCAGCATTTAATTTCTGAGGTCTGGCAGGTGGGCATGCCATCAATACTCTGTGTGGACGGTGGAAAGGAAGCAGGCAAACTTTCCTGGGCCAGGACAACTTTCCGGTACGGAGTTCTTTATTGAGCTGCTGTAAATATCTTCATTCATCTCTGGGGAAATTTGTCTAGTGTGGAAGAGAGAGTAAAAAGGGAGGTGGGTTTGAAGATTGAGGTTTCTCTCTTGGATTTATTATGGGAAACGAGAAATTGTTTGTGGGACTTGTGGTCAAATACAATTTCCTCAGAGACACTTTAGATTAGAAGTAATGCCAGAATGAAAAGGGAGCCAGAATAAACTGTTTAATGATTCTCCCTGTTAAGAAATGCCCCTTTTCACATTTATTTTAGCCAACCTTAGAGAAGGTAGTTTATTCACTTCTAAAATTCAACCTGTTTGGGTCTCTCATCCTTGAAAGAACTCCTTAAGAACATCAACAGCAACCAGACTAGACTTGACCTTTCAGGATAGGACACATAAAAGAGTAAATCAAACCCACAGCACCATGTGTTAGCAATGGTCCCACAACAGAAGACATGGCACTGGCGTGCTTGGCCACTCCACACCAGGGGCAGGAAACACACCCATAGGAGCTGAGGGTACACAGACAGCCCTGGATGGAGCCTGGGGCTGTCCCTCCCAGTATTAGAAAAAATTAACTGAACACTTATGTTCACATTCTCTGGGAGGACAGTCAACTTGGGAGTTAATTCTTACTTTTCTATTTTCTGAAAAAGTATGTGTAAGATTGGTATTGTGTGTGTGTGCACGCGCGTGTGTAAATGCTTAAAGGAATTCACTAGTGAAGTAACTGGGCCTTGAGTTTTGTATGTGGAAAGATTTCAAATTATATATTAAGTTCTTTAATAGACAGTGTTATTCAGATTTTCTATTGTTTCTTCAAGTGGTTTCCGTAATTTGTGTCTTTCAAAAAATGTGGCCATTTCACCTAAGTTGTCATTTTGGGGGGTAATATTTCCTCTTTACCCTTCAATGTCTACAGAATATATAGTGATGTCCTCTATCTCATTCTTGATAATTTTTTCTCTATTTTTTTCTGTAATAAGTCTAAACATAAGTTTATTAATGTCATTAATTTTTTTAAAGCAACTTCCTTTTTGTTTCTTTGATTTTCACTATTTTCTCTTTTCCTTGATTTCTGTTGTTTATTATTTTCTTCCCTCTACTTGGGTTTAATTTGATCTTATTTTTCCAGATTCTTAAGGATAATGCTTAGACCTTTGATTTGAGATATTTTCTCATGCAATCAATTAAGCCTATAAATTTCTCTCTAAGCACTGTTTTTTTTTTGTTTTGTTTTGTTTGTTTGTTTATCTGATATTAATATAGCTACTCCAGCTTTCTTATGATTAATGTTTGCATATTATATTTTTCTTTCATCTTTTAAATTTTAACCTTTGTCTTACCTGTAAAATAGGTTTCTTATAAATTATATAGCTGAGTCTTATTGTAAAATCAAGTCTGATAATCTTTGTCATTTAATTAAAATATTTACACTCTGGCCTCCCTACACTTCAATCTAGGTCTGCTTAATAGAGCGAGAGTTCTAAACTCTCTTTGGGTTCTTCTTCCCTGTATCACTGATTGATGATGAGGTTCAACTAGTTCTTCCCCAACCCCACACCCCCTCCCCACACACACACACACATCACCTCCATTTCTCCAGGATCATAATGATTGTGCTACCTATTATCCGATATCTGTAAATAGTTGTTTTCTGTATTTTGTACAGTTTTCTAGTGGCCTGGAGGATAATTCCAAATTGCCTTACTCTCTTATGGACAGAAATAAATATTTATTTTGCTTCTTTACCTTCAGCCTGTTTCCTATTATCATGCTCTTTTCCTCGCTACCCAAGCCCTCAGCATTTATTTTTATCTTACTTTTTGGGAAAAACTTAGACCTTCTGCACAAGTAAAGGGGGATAAGAAAAAGAGAGTAAAGCATCTGCAAGGCAAGCAAATCTTTCTACTTCTAAGATTGCTTCCTCCATTAACAAGATTCCCAATCAAGATTTCTCTGTCCCCCTTTTCAGCCTTACTTAATATTGCTAAGATTGTCCCCTTCTCATAAGTCTGGTATATTACCATGCTAACAGAATCTCTGATTTTTTTCCCTCTGTTTTAAGAAAATTCTCTTGTTTTTATTAGTGTCTTATGGCTCAGTATCCCAAAAAGAGACTTCAGAAGGGGTTGAGGAGTGGAGAAAACACTGAGATGATGCAAGAGTGGGAGAAAAACTGGGTCTCAGGCACTATGGTTGTGAGGACATTCTTCATCAAGTTAATGTTTGCTTCTCATGAAAGCATAGTTTTAATATCTGCCCACAACCATTTATCATTCATATTTTTACCTGAGAGAGTATTTATTTAAGAGCTAGGGAGGACAGCATTAATATATACCTTGGGGAACAAACCCAGAAGATAAAGTAGATTTTCTCATATGACCTGATTTTTGTTATTTTTTATTTTATGATTTTAATATAATTGGTTTTTCCTTTATTTTCTCAAAAGATACTAAAGTTATTTTTCATAGGCACTGTTTTCTTTAAGTAAAATGAAATTACCTTAATAAACTAGTTAGCACAATATTTATAAACATCTCTGCACCCTTTATTTTAAGAAAATGGTATTTAATATGGACATATCCTCTTTATACTAGCTCCACTGCCACCTGTCCTGTATGCTCTCCACTCCACCGCCCCGTATTCACTCTTTAACTTTTTCTGCTTTGACCCTCAGGTTTACAAAATGCATTGTCTTGCCCCCATAGCTGGCTCCCTTGCCTTGATGGTTAGGTCCAGAAAACTAAGTGTCACAGTAGAAGATTAGAGGGAGAAAGAGAAAGGAAGGGGTATTTTGCCCCTTATTCCTTCTCACAGTTTGGCAGTGGCTCTTATGGAGTGATTTTCTTCTGTCATTTCAGCTCTGCAGGTTCTGGGGTAGTAATAGCTCTTCTCTGTTGCTAGTCCCTAGCTACTATCCCTTCCTGGCTGCCTCAATCCTACCCACGCTCTATATGTATTTCCTTCATTAAACTCTACAGTTATACCCTTTTGAGTGTGGCTCTTTTTCTTGATAGGACCCTGGCTGATATAAATCCCTTTCTATATGTTGTCCATAAAGCTCTTTTTAAAACCTAAGTCAAATAAGGTCACTACCCTATTCCAAAGTCTTTAAAAATCTTACTTTAAAATTATAACAAAATCCAAACTCCTTGATAGAACCTCATAATCTTAACTCTCCAATTTCATCTTGTTCCAATCTCTCCCTCTCGTATCCTGTTCTAACCCCACCGCTATTCTTTCTTTCCCATGTTCGTGCCAAGCTCATTATTCATGTCTTGGAGCCTGTACACTTGCTGTTCTCGTACCTGGCAAAGCCTGGTCTTTACATAACTGACTCCTTATCATTCATGTTTCTGCTCAATTTGCACCTCCTCTGAGAGACCTTCATTAATCAACTTAACTAAATCGATCCCCTCCTTCAATATCCTAAATCCTATTATGCAACCTATTTTCAAATAGCATTTATTACTCTTAGAAATAATTTAATGTACATCTCTAGTTGTTTGTTGTCTGTCTATCCTCACTGACATGTAAGCAGCTATTTCAGGACCTTTGTATGTCTGTTCACCATTGTATCGTCAATGCTAAGCCAGTGTGTGGACTCATCATCTGCCTTCAATAAGTATTTGTTGAATGAGTGAATGAAGGATTAATTTAATGAAGATTGAAATAATAAATGAAGATGAAGATGTCAAAGAACTCTAATCTTCTAGAAGGTGAACTGAGTATATAAATCCATTATTACCAAATGAAACTCTTCTCTATATAATTCTGGTTGGAGGGACAGTACCCATTGGTAGCAGTGCAGGCAAGTCTGACTTGGAGGAAGAAAAGAGGCTTGAGCAGAATGGAGTTGAGACTGTGGCAATAACTGTGAGCAGGAGAATGATTATGGGCCAAGGCTTTCCTGGGCAAAATTGCCCTGTTTTAAAGGGGGAAATGCAGCTGAAAATAAACTCATCTTTGACGAGGAATCGGCAGTCTCAATGAAGGCCAAGAAGAGCAACTGGAGCCATAGAACCAAACTGATTTAAAATCAGCAGAATAACTCAAGTCGTGGGAGTATGAGAAAAGTACCCCCAAGAGACCAGACAAACATGCCTCTAGATGCTCTAAGTGCAGTTCTGTGGTTCTCTGCATCTCCAGTCCAGTCTCTGTGCCTAAGTGATGTGCTCTCTCAATCAGTTGGTCACCCATACCTTTCTCTGGTCACCTAGATGTCAGCCCCAAAGCCTTGGAGTTTCTCAGTTGGGTTCGTCAATGCTTGCCTCCCCTCCCCCGCCCCACCCCCACT
>NW_005370660.1:1254752-1273913 GCF_000412655.1 Myotis brandtii
GCCCCCCCAGTCCCCGCCGCCACCCAGCAGAGTCAACAATTCTAGCAGAAGGATTTCTTTCTCTTGAGATGCCGCCCTTCTGTGTAAAGCTCAGTAAGCCCTGCACACGTGGACTCTCTCAGGAGCAGAGCTATGGTGTCTCTGGAGAGGAAGGTGTGTTACCTTTCCACTTCCCATTTGAAGCTCTATTTCTTCCCCTAGCTACAGGAGACTCCCAAACCCTGGCTCTTCTCAGACACACTAACCATCATGCTGACTGCTATGTCCATAGGTCAACAATAGGGTGGTGAATCCCTTCTTTAGGCCCATTGCTTATTTACCTGGAGGCTGAAGAGGCTACTCCATTGTCCTAAAACTTAATCCCATTAATCAAGAGATGAAAAAAAAAATCAAATTAACTAAAGATTACATAATATTTTTGTTACTAATCCTCATATGATTGCATAAATGAAACAACTCTGTAGCTCCTAAAAATTTCAATGGCCTGTAACAGCCTTTCAGCCTCTTTAGTAGATGTGAAGAGGAGCTGTGCTGGAACAGTGACCTTACAGCACTCTCTTCCCACACCAAAGATCGGAGAATTACTTTAAAAAGTCAGGGAACTAAGTTTCCCTGAGGGACTTCCTCTAGTACATTACAGTTTAATGGAACCTTCTTCAATGATGAATGTTCTATATCTGTGCTGTCCAAGGCAAGAAGCACTAGTCACATATGGCTCTTGAACATTTGAAATGTGAATAGCACAGTGAGGAATTAAATTTTACATTTATTCAATATAAGTAATTTAATTTTCAATTTAAAAGGCTACATGTGTCTAATGGCTATGATATTAGACAACACAGCTCTAGAATCTATCTATAAATACACCACAGCCCAAGTGCAAAATTTTTCATTTCCAGTTGTTTATGAGGTATGATCCATTGGAGGGATTGGAAAGAGTCAGAATTATTTTGGAAGTGTACACACATAAATAAGAATACATATTGTTCAGGCACAAATTTGTAAAGAGTGTTGCTTCTTGGTCTGTTCACTTTGGAAACCATACTGGATAGAGGCAGTTAATGTATTTCCAGGATTAATCCCCAATTACTTCTTTATGTGGTGCTGATAAAACTTGTGGTCAGTTTTAAGGATTTCTCTGATACTGCTCTTTCTTTGTTTTGAGTCTCCACTAACAGTTCATTCTCAACTGAACCCCACTGTGAATTCTTCTCTGATACTTACATTTGCTGAAAAGTCAGCATCAGTTCTGACAAACCCAAATGCTAGTACCTCTTTCTGGCAGTGCTCGAAATCCACCTTTCAAAGTACAGAGCCACTCTGCATGGGCAGGAAAGTTGCTTTAAATATATTCTAAAGCTTTAGTTAACTCTATTCTTCTCTTATTTCAGTGGTCGGCAAACTGCAGCTCGCGAGCCACATGCAGCTCTTTGGCCCCTTGAGTGTGGCTCTTCCACAAAATACCACAAAATACCACGTGCGGGCGCGCACATACAGTGCGATTGAAACTTTGTGGCCCATGCGCAGAAGTCGGTATTTTGTGGAAGAGCCACACTCAAGGGGCCAAAGAGCTGCATGTGGCTCGCGAGCCGCAGTTTGCCGACCACTGTCTTAGTTCATAACGTTGTGTAAATCCTGGTCTCTAGTTCCTCTCCAATGTAAATGAACCCTACTTGTGCTGTCTGTAAAACATTCCTTTGGTGTCCTCCAAAAAATGGGATTAAACATGTATAAAAGGGTTCTACTAGGAAAATATATCATTGTGAAAGGAAGGTATCTCCCAGGGAAGGCTGGGAGAACCATCTGACCACTCTGCAAGTCTAACCTAGAGTGAAGGAGAGAGGAAGAGAAGGTTGGATGAAGTGCCACATAGTTTTGGCAAAGCCAACAGGGAATCCTCCAGACAAAGTTGGCCAACAAACATCTCACGTCTCTCTGGAATGGGATCTGCCTTACTACCACTGCTGTACTCCGTCATTGGCTGGAACAGACCATGGGAGGGCCGCCTGGATGCAAATACTGGTATGGATTTCCACGCTGGTCCCTTGGTCAATTACACTGTCTGTAGTAGGAGGTGGGCAAAGCACATTGTCATGGCCCCCACACTGTGTACAAGTCCTGCTTCAATTACAATGAATAGACAAGAAAATAAAAGATAGGATGGCTAAAAAGGAAATGCCTCAGCATTAAATAGAAAACGATCCACCACTATTCAGAATTATCCCCACTCATCCTCTAAGGTTAATTCCAATTCTACTCTATCAAATGTTTCTATTGGCTGCAAAACTTGGGTTAGTGGCCATCTTCTTGCCACGTTTCTGGGCTTTTCAGTGACACTCTTAACATACCCATTTACAAATGGGTCACATTGGATCTAGCCAAGCGGGGCTACATTAGTTATGCTTGGGGATGAAAAAAACAGAACCAATATTATTTTTTAAATCATTTTTATCCAATTCTAGTCTTTTATTTCCAGAATATGCCAAAAAGAAGCTTTTTTCTTTTTTTGTGTCTTGCTTGCAAGCTACTGTTATCAGTTTACCTTTAGTTTTGGGGTCTTTGAAGGAACCTAGTAGGTTAGGATACTGCTTCCTCATTCAGTTTCAAAATGATTGAGAAGAAAAGAGTCAGTAGGTAGAGGACAAAATGCCTTTACTTACTGATAGCACTGCTATTGGAGAAACTGACTTATCTCTGTGGAGGAGTTGGCTTCTTAGGGCTGTATCTAGAATCAGGAGATTCATCTGTTGGTCTTTGTTTACACTAGAACAGAGCAGGCAGCCCCTCTCCAAGCACAGATTTTACCCAAGGTGTAGAAGAGAGCACATTTTCCTGAAAGCTTCAACCGTTTCTCTCTCCCATTCGCCAATTAGGTGAAGTCACTGCTCCTCTTCTAAGACTAAATGATTGAGGGAGGCAGAGAGATGCCAGGATTGTTAATTAATGGAAGGAAAGATCAGGGGTGGGGAAGATGCTTGCCCTCCCGAACATGAAAGACAAATCCTAAAATGATGCATGTCAGAGAATACACAGGCGCTGTAATAAGGCAGAGGCCAACTAATCTCTTGTTTTGGGTTAGCCCTAAAATTATTTCAAGAATTCTGAGTTCAGCTAGTAGTTACATCTCTATACCATCTTATCTCTGGACCCTTGAAAAATGTTTTCCTTTTCTGTTTTGGTTCAAAATTTGGGGTCAGAGTGTTTTTAGAGAAGCTCATGAACACTAGGGCTTCTTCCCTAAAAAAATGTATGCAAACTCAATTTCTGTCTTAGTGATTTTTTTAATAAAATATTTCTTTTTTGACTAAATTCCAGGTCTCTTTTCTACACTATTTTTATTTTCCACATACACACACACACACACACACACACACACACACACACACACCTATTGGACTTGAGGATCCAAAGGCCCTTTCTTTCCTTTCTGCTTTTCTTTTTTTTTTAATAAATCTTTATTTATTTAAGAGAGGAAGGGAGAGGGAAAGAGAGATCAATGATGAGAGAGAATCATTGATTGGCTGCCTCCTGCACATCTCCTACTGGGGATCAAGCCCGCAACCTAGGCATGGGCCCTTGACCAGAATCAAACCTGGGACCTTTCAGTCCCCAGGCTGACGCTCTATCCACTGAGCAAAAACAGCTAGGGGAATTTCTGCTTTTCTTGAGGTCACTTGAGAGGAGCCAAAATTACCATAATCCTGACTTTGGAAACTGGGGGAGCTTATGTGAAATGGTCCATAAACTCATTATAATGAAAACGTTACTAATGCCATTTCTGTATTACTGTGAAGTTAAATCCCCTTTCTCAAACTTACTTTTAAATATCTTTCTCAGCTCAGAAGTTCAACCTGAATTTTATGGATTTGGGGGAAAATTATAGTAATTGAGTCATTATATATTGTGAGTTAGTATAATGCATTGGGTAGGAACTTGGACATTGAAATCAGGCACAATTATAAATAAATCTGAGCTCTTTGATCTTGTTCACACTACTAGACCCCTCTAGAATTTAAGTTCATAAAATGAGGACAATGATAGTACCTACCTTACAGGGCTATGGTGATGATTAAAGGGAAAAAAAAGTATTGAAAGCATTTAGTAGGGTGATTGGCATGTAATCAACACTCGATAAGAATAGCTATTCTTATTGTTACTATTATTTTTATTCAATTTTGTATTAACAGCATCTGCCACAATAGTTGACACAGAATAAATGCTCAAGAAATATTTACTGAACGAATGACTAGGACAAGTCTAGTCACGTTGTTCCTCCTGAGCCCAAGAGTAGTAGGCTTTACTACAGTTTATGTCATTACTAGTATATGATGGAATTCAAAACAGACTTGCCACCCTTTCATTCTCTTGTGACCACAGAATCCATCTGAAGACAAAATACTAATTCATGTGGTATCTCTAGCTATTATCTCATTAAGAGAATGTCTTCTGAACTTACATTGACTCAGGAACATTTCTTTAGGATATATCAAAATGCTTCCACTTAGTGAACACCCTCACTAAGAGCTCATTACACTGGTTTCTGATCTATCTTATGAGTAGACTCTGTTCAAGGATTAGTGTAATTCTTTGGAGTCCAAAGTCAAATTAAGTTAGAATTGACCTGAGAGGTAGAAATATCCTACCTAGAACCATTTGCTCTTTCTTTTACCCTTTTACAAATATATCACTATATATGTTTTGAGATTAACTTTCACTCTTCTATAGATTCTAGATATTTCTCACCAAACCTCTTACCTTAATACCTCACCAGAAATTTTTATACCAGGAAACACAGGTTAAACAAACATTTTGTTTTAGAAAGTTTTCCTTCAGTGTTCTCTCACACACAATTTCCTTCATCTGCCTTGCTGGACAGATAGAATCTTATGAGGATGTCAGCATGCCAAATAATTGAAATTCTTTTCAGTAATATAGGACCCAAATTAAAAACATTCCTGGAGGCTGGTACATTTACAAATGTTATTGCTTATACAGATGTGTGGTGGAATGAAATAAAATGTTAGGTATGACAACAATGAATTACAGAAATATGTGGCAGCCTTCAGGTGCATGAATATATACACGAGGATAGACATATTTTGGTGGCAATTATTACTAAGGATGCAGAATCTTTGAAATAATATTTGGGAACAGAATATTCCAAGTGAAAATCAAGGGACCCAGTCAATAAATATTTCTCGTGCATTGATTATGTGCCAGTCACAGAGGGATACAGTTATGAATGAAATCAACACAGTCTTAGCTGGGACTTATAGCCTGATGCAGAAGACAGATATTAAGCAAAAAAAAAATGCTTTAGGAGAGCACAGTGCTTTGACGAAATTCAGGTTCTTGTTGAGTTTATGGTAAATGCAGATCGAGGAAAAGAGGGAAGTTGCTCTCTTTAGGTGAAGGGAACAGCATGGGCAAAGGTCCATACAAAGAGTTGACAAACCCAGTGTATTAGTTTCCTAGGGCTGTTGCAACAAAGTTCCACATAGTGGTGGATTAAACAACATACATTTATCTCATAGTTCAAAGTCTAAATCAACATGTCAGTAGGGTTGGTTTCTTCAAAGGGCTATGAGGTTCCATGCTTCTCCCCTAGCTTCTGGCGGATTTCTGGCAGGCTCAGGTCCTTTAGCTTGTAGAAGCATCGCTCCCACTTCTGCCTACATCTTCACATGGCATTCTCCCTACATCTTTGTCTATGTGTAAATGTCCCCTTTTTATAAGAACACCAGTCATATTGGATGAGGTCCAGAACGAAGTCATCTACAATGACCCTATTTCCAAAGAAGGTCAGAGGTATTGGGAGTTTGATCTTCACCATATGACATTTTGTGGGGACACAAGTCAACCCATAATGCCCAGTATGCCTAGCCTGGAGAGAGGAGTAGGAATTATTATTTGTTGTGATCTTAGAAAGATAATTAGGGTCCAGGCATATAAGCCATTTAAAAAATATATTTTTATTGATTTCAGAGAGGAAGGGAGAGGGAGAGAAAGATAGAAACATCAATGATGAGAGAGAATCATTGATAGGCTGTCTCCTGCATGCCCCCTACTGGGGATCGAGCCCACAACCGGGGCATATGCTCTGACTGGAAATAGAACCATGATCTCCGGTTCATAGGTCAATGCTCCACCACTGAGCCACACTGGCCAGGCCAAGCCATTTTTAGGTCAAGTTAGGATATTGTATTTTTTTCTAAGGGCCATGGTAAACCATTTATAAATTTTAAACAGGGCAATGAAAATGATTTGATTTGTGTTTTTATTTTTTTATTATCATTTTAAAAATATTTTATTGATTTTTTACAGAGAGGAAGGGAGATAGATAGAAAGTTAGAAACATTGATGAGAGAGAAACATCAATCAGCTGCCTCCTGCACACCTCCTACTGGGGATGTGCTGGCAACCAAGGTACATGGCCTTGACTGGAATCGAACCTGGGAACTTTTAGTCCACCGGCCGACGTTCTATCCACAGAGCCAAACCAGTTAGGGCTGATTTGTGTTTTTAAATGATTAATCTGAATTCAGTGTGAGAGATAGATTAGTAGGTGGGTAAGACACTATATATTCCTCCACTTTTCTTTTTTAGAATTCCTTTAGTATTTCTCTAGATATACTTTTCCCAACTTGAAGGCCATGAATGTCATTTAGGTAGTCTTTGGTTGCCCAAATCTCTCCCTTTTGTGAAATGCCTTTTTAGGAAACTGACTATGCTTCTGAATTCATCTATCACCCATAATGTGTTTTTCTCCTTTAGACATCGATAGATTACAAAGTTTAAATTTGCACAAAGAATTTAATTAAGTCAAATAACTCTTGGTTTTTTCTGATCATTGAGACTTCTAATGAAAACATTGCTAATAAAAATGTTTAACAATTAATAAAATGACAATTTGTGTGTGGATGTAAAAATTGTATAAAATCAAGTATTTAAGTCTAGGGTTTTGTAAAGCCACAAGAAATTTCTTGAAGTTCCTTTTTGGTCAATGACTTGCACAAGCCAAAGCAAGTCAGCTTCAGGTGACTTTCCCAGAGCTCCTTCTGATGCCACCATGTAAGCTGCAGGATTTCAGGTTTCAAACCCCACATCATAGGCAAGCCCCCCTTGGTTGCTTTATGCTGATCCCACAAAACTACTTTTAGTGATCTAATCTTCTCATAGGATTATGCCTGAGGATAATAAAACATTACTAAATGCCCGTGGGAATTCAAAGATAGCCTTTGTAGTGAGGGTAATCTATTGTCATACTGCATGGTAATAAAATGGAAGGATATTGAAAATGATTAACAGAGTAATTAGACGGTAGAGTGAAGGGGCCTGTGAGGCTGAGTTGCTGAGAAAGAAGCAAAGATCATCATTTAAAAACTGATCTTAAGCCTCCTCATGTGCTTCTGTGATCATCACTGGCAGGATAACAGGGCTTATTCTGTTTTTTTTGTTTTAGTCCAAAAGTGAAACTTTTCTATTTCTTCCATTACATTTATTAACATTCAGAACTGGCACAAACTTCAGCTGAGACTGAAAATCTGCCAAATATTTTGAGGAAGATAACTTTAATTTGGGATATGTTGAGTTTGAGGTTTCAATAAACATTTTCCAAAGGGATGTGCTTTTTGATCATCACTGGCAGGATAACAGGGCTTATTCTGTTTTTTTTGTTTTAGTCCAAAAGTGAAACTTTTCTATTTCTTCCATTACATTTATTAACATTCAGAACTGGCACAAACTTCAGCTGAGACTGAAAATCTGCCAAATATTTTGAGGAAGATAACTTTAATTTGGGATATGTTGAGTTTGAGGTTTCAATAAACATTTTCCAAAGGGATGGGCATTGTGATCTAAAAAGTAAGAAAGAAATCTGGGCTGAAGACATCTAGTTGGAAGCCATCAGCATAAAGATGTTAAACATGTCATCGGGAAGCTTAGAAGAGTGTGGACAGAAAATGTTGTCATACAGAACCTTTAAGAACACTGATGAGCAAGGAATGGGTAACGGAGGAGGAGTCCACAAAGGATACTGAGGAAGAAAAACCAGAAACTTAGAATTCAGTGTCATTAAAGTCAGGGGAGGAGGTATTGAGGAGGACAATGTTACCAATATCACCAAATATTGTTGAGAATTTATGAAATATTAGGACTAAAATATATTGAAAATAGGGTGGAGGTCTTGTCAAGAGCACTGATGATCTTATCAAAAGCACTGCATTGGAATAATAGGGGTGGGAACTAGGTTGTTGTGTGCAAAGTTATCATTAAGAATTGAGGAAACAAGTTGAAAAGTTCCAATATATTTTTTCTGTTAGAGAGAGACAAAAAAATAGGATAATGACTAAAGCAGGACAGAGAATTGAGGAAGGACTTTTGTTTTTAGTTAGGAAAGACTGAAGAATATTTGAATGCTGATGGAAAGGAGCCAGTAGAGATATGTTGGAGAGACAGAGAGGAAATAACAGAGCAAGGCTGGACAGGTGAGATGAGATGGGTCCAGAGCATAAGCAGAGGGATTTGCCATTGTGTGTGGTGGGGTGGAGTGGGGCGGGGGGAGGCATGACAGCTGTGATTCCATAAATAAAGACTGATTTTCTCCTTCTTACCTTCTCTTAATGATGGATTGGGAAATGCTCTCCACTTTCAGTACTGCTGTGTGTATACAAGGCTGGAGGGAGATGGGGGAGCTGGAGAACTAGATTCCTTAAAGTGTTTAAGGAAAAAAACCTGGATATGCAGAGCTTTCATTGGCACATGCTAAAGATGAATGCCCTGCCACTTTTGGGTTAGAAGGAGTTTGGGGTTTTGGAGTAAACACTTGCATGAATCTTTTATATGCAAAGGTAAAAATAAAATCCTATTTTGAAATGCTGGATTTGAAATAAAAGAAATCTAACTGCTCCACAAAGCATGTAAACAACCGTGTTTTCTGTGGTCACAACAGCATTTCTGAAGATTATTATGGGGTCAACTGGTTTGACTTCTCCTGGGAAGCTAGAACAAAGTAAAAATGATTTTTTTTCTCAGTAGGAAAAGTTAATGGATCCTAGGAATTTACTTGAGAGTTGAGGAATGACTGGTGGATTTTAAGGATAGGATTTCCTACTATAATTACATATGTTTTCATAAGTTTTCCATTTATTCAACTAGCCTTACTAAGCATGTACTACATACCAGGCAATATTGTAGGTGTTTGAGATACATCAGTGTCAAAACAAAGATACCCAATGGAGAGTAGCTTATATTATAGCAGAATTCCTTTAGTGAAGTGTTTTGAAGAATAAAGTCTTATGTCAACTATGTTTCAGAGAAAGGAAGGTGGTGTCTAGTTTTGGAGTGAGGCAGAGCAGAGACAACGTCACCAGCATGGAGGGTAATGGGATGGCGGGGATGGGGAAGCATGGCAGGGAAACCTATCATAGCCACAACCAACTTGTGAAGGAGTTTGGACTCTGTATAATCACACATAGTAGAGACCTAGATGCTAATCATTTGGGCATTAAAAATAGGGAGAATCCAAGAAGCTAGTGGGCTCTTGTGTATGCCTATAAAAACATAAACTTAATTCTAAGAGTGTCAACTATATTACCTGGAGTGGGAGAAAAAGAGGTAGCATCAGAAATACTATACATGGGATTGAACTGAAATCTTATTTATGTCCATTGCATATATAAATGCCATCATCTCTCATAAGTGCTTACTGTGGAAGAAAGGTTGAGAGTCATTGGTGCCTCTGTTCTCCATGGATACACTTGTCAATATTGTTTATTGAAAAGCAACAGACATCCTCTATCTAATAGAATTCTAGATAACATTTCTCTTTGGCTATTTCCAGATGGAGATGTTATTATACAGGGTAAAAATAGATTTACAGTTGTTTGTATGGAAAATAACACAATAATTAATAAGTAATAATACAAAAATAAACCGTGTTTCATATGCTCACAACTGGAAACCTACTTTTGCCCCACCCTGTATTTAATCCAAAGGTATTGTCCTTGTAAATATTTCTTCCTTCACCCTATATTGTCATATGATTATTCTTGAAAAACAAAAATTGTGTAAGAATAATTTAGGTTATTATATTTTTCCATCTATTATCCTATTTTTCTTTTCAGAGTTTTTCTTTCACTAATGAAATGATATTCATTTTATTCCAGGTCCATCAATAAGTAATTGATGCCTTTTCTCTGATTACATTAATGATGGTAAGATGCACTTGCAAATTCAGTTTAGGCTTATATTTTATCGTATGTGATATACTCGCTTAGTTTTCTAAGCACACAGAATACCAAGTGGACTGCTAATTCAACCTCATGCTATGGAGTTATTGACCTAAAACAGTTATTGACCTTCTGGGTAATAAATATTAGTAAGATTTGGAGAATTTATAAGAACAAAAATAAAAACATTTGAACTTTCAGACATATATAAATGTTTTCTTTGGCCTATGGGTGAAGTTTTTCCTAAGCTTCAGCTTTGTTTTAAACATCTCCATATATTTTCAATTCCATGTCAGATTCTTAAAATTCATCAGTTAGTAAGGTTTGCTATACTATGCACCATAATGCCACCCCCTCACCCAAAAAAGATCTCCACTTTCTAATCCCCAGAAACTTTCAATATGTTAAATTACATAGCAAAGGGAATTAAGGTTGCTAATCAGCTGTATTTAAAATAGGGAGATTATCCTGAATTGTCTGAGTGGACCCAAAGTGATCACAGGGTCCTTAAAAATGGAAGGAGAGAAGGCAGAGGCATCAAGAAGGAAATGCAATTATATACAAAAGGTACGGGGATATGCAAATGTTGCTAGCTTTGAAAATAGAGGAAGACAGTCATGGGCCAAAGAATGTGGGCAAGGAAAAGGATTCTTCTCTAGAGCTTTCAGAAGGGAAAGCAGACCTGCCATCACTTTGATTTTAGCTTCTGACCTCCAGAATGTTGAGATAACACATTGAGCCATTTTAAGCCACTACATTTTTGCTAATTTGTTAGAACAGCAATGGAAAACTAATATATCTGCCATTTGCAAAATTGTGATATTTATATTTTGGATGCCTTATGTTTCTATTTACACCCTCTCTTCTTTTTAAATGCTATGTTCCATGAGACTTATAGATAAGTCTGAATAGATCAATTTGGAAGAATTAAAATCTTTACTACATTGAGTCTTTCAGTTAATGAACATGGTATGTCTCTTCATTTTTTTTTTTTAGGTCTTCTTTGCTTTTTTTCATCTGCATTTGTAATTTTCAGCATATATATTCTGTATATCTTTTGTTAGACTTTTACCTAGTATTTTAATTTGAAATTATTATAAATAGTACTAGAGGCCTCATGCATGAATTCGTGCACCAGTGGGGTCCCTCGTCCTGGCCTGTGGGATCGGGCTGAAACTGGCTCTCTGACATTCCCCAAGTTAAGTATGATGTTAGTAGTATTACATTGAGAAAGTTGCCTTCTATTTCTCATTTACTAAGGGGTTTCTTAAAATCATGAATGGTTATCAAATTCTTTTTTGCATTAATTGAGATAGTTTTGTGAGTTTTAAAAATTTTTAGAAACTTTTAATATGGTGGATTATATTGGTTGAATTTTGAATATTAAACCAGCCTTACATTCCTGCAATAAACTCCACTTGGTACATGATGTGTTATTCTTTTTGTATATTGCTGCATTAAATATGCTAATATTTTATTGAGGGTTTTGAAATCTATCTTCAAAAGGGATATTGGTTTGTAGTTTCTTTGTATTACCTTTGTCTAGTTTTAGTTTGAAAATCATGCTAGCCTCAAAATCAGTTGAAAGTGTTCCCCTATCATCTGATTTTTGGGAGAGATTATGTAGAATTTGTGTTTTTCTTTCAATGTTTTAGTAAAATTCACAAGTGAAACTATCTGGGCCTAGGGATTTCTTGTTTGGAATATTTACAACTATAAATTTAATTTTCTTAATAATTATGATAGAATTCCAGTTTTCTGTTTTATCTTGGTGAATTCAGATAGTTGTCAAATTTATATAGATAGATCTCTGCATAGTATCCCCTAATTTTTTTTTTCAGTGTCTGCAGAATCAATTGTGGCATCACTTCTTTCATTCTTATTTTCAAAGTCTTTACAGTCCTATTTGGATCTGACCTGTGCCTGTATCATTCAGTGGTAAGTCTGAGACAAGGGCAATGATCTAACTCTTTGTTTCATTCTCAGAGTCTTTTCTATGCTGGCTGGTGTGAGATCGATGTGTTCACAGCTTGCATGGGGGTGAGCCCAGAAGTTCACAGCCAACTTTATCTGGTTGCTTTGAGTTCCTCCCTCTCTGTGATTTTCCTATTGCTTTTCAGGTCTCTGAGGCTCCCTTTTTCAGTCCTACTGCCTGAAAGCTAGAACTAGATGTATTCTGCTCTGTCAGACATGTCTTATGACGCCACCAGAGTTTGTATCTTGGTGGTTGAAAGACAAGGAGAAAAACAGTGAGAACACTGCACTGTTTTAGGTCTTAGGACCACAACTCCTTTTAGTTGGGAGAAAGTTGCTCCTCCCTCAGAGTTTTAGGTACCTGCAGGCCCTCATTCCTTGTGCTGTTAAGTAACCCCTTATCCACTCCTCAAGCTTAAACTAGAGAGCTTTCCTGGAACTTCTGTCTTTACTGATGCTTGCTTCTAGGTTTCTGCATGCTTGGAATGTAGGCCAGGGGATGCCAGTGGTAAAGAAAGGTAAATACACTGCTCTTTCAGTGGTACTCCATGTCTTACCTTCTTTCCCAATCCACCTGCTCTGAGTTATTAGTCTAGGTTTTGAGCTACATTCAGTGAGACAGGATATAATGTGTTTATTCAATCTTACTCCTAACTGGAACTGGGTAGAAAATTTCTGTTAGATTGGAAGGTAATGTACTTTGAACTGATGAACCTTTGCAATTGTAAATTTGATGGAGGACACCAGTGCCATGATGGGATGGTGGTGATAAGGGGTTTATGTGAAGATCAAAGTTAAACAGTTTCTTCTTCATAACTGCACTCTGAGCTGCCTCAGCTTCCAAACTGATTACTCCCTGCCTTTGCCCCTCCCTGGCCTCCTTGAAGGCCCCATTTTAAAAGATTGGAGCTCTTTTCTGCTCAAGGACACCATTTACCGTAAGTCTCAGTGTCGCAGGATTGCACACTTACCATCACAGAATTCTACCTCCATAGCCTATTTTTCTAGTCAGTTATCTACTGATGATTTAATTTGTCAACATTTGCTAATTTTATCATTTGTATGACCTCTTTAGTAATCTTAAAGACCATTGCATATAAAATTTATTAGATAAAACATAGGAACCTTATATTTTTATAGCTTCACTTTAAGCTATTTAAATAACATTTTTAGACTGTTAGTTAACCAATTCAGGAGTAGGTGAGAGTATGCACTGCTCTAAAGCACACAGAAAGATGATTATATGTAATTTGCTGGAATCCTCCTTGTGTAAATCTCCTGTAAGCAGTTTAGTTGTTCACACACTGAAAAGTATGTGGATTAGGGGGAGTAAAAGACTGTGTGGGAATTTACAAAGATCAGGAACACTGGCTAGCCCCGTTGAATCCAATTTTCTCTTCTGCACAATCAGCTTAGAATCAGAATATAATTGCTGAAATGGACTATTATTGCTGAAACTGTGCTGTTAGTCTACCTCATGAAAAAACAAAATTAAATGACTTGATCTAGGTTACACAGCTAGTAGGTGCCAAGACCAGGCCTGACTTCCAGGCAATTGTACTATGTTTATGAAGCAATTCTAAAGAACTCACCGCTAGTGAGAATGGTATTCAGGGTGCCAGGGTTCACCAAATGTAATAGGCAAGCAGGAAGTTTATGTTCTTTTGGAGCCTATATCCTGGCTTTAGTTCTTGTTTGGGGTGGGTGAATTCTATTGTGTGCTTATATATGCATTCATCTTAAAGGTCAGGAGAGGGCCAAAGGTCAGGGGGTTTATGACTCTGCACTGGGGTCACTCAACAGGACACTATCACAAGCTTTTGCTTTTGGATATGCTCCACAGTGTCATCCACAGCAACTGCAATGAAGGCAAACATTCACTGAGAGCACGTGTGTGCCAGGCAGCAGATTGGTCTCTGGTGATAAAAAGGGCAGGCCAGGTTCAAGCTCTGGCCTCAATGAACTGAGTGTAGTGTGGTCTGCGTCCACAGAATTTTTCCTGAGCTAAAGAATACATAACCGGAGGTCAACTTTCCACTTTCTTCTAGTTTGTATTCATTATTCTTTCTTTAGTGTGGGATATTCCTTTAAGAAATATTTTAATCTTATGTGCCTTTTCAAAGGCCCTGAGTCATCTTTGGTGAATAAGGAACCGGTGGTGTGAGCAGATAGATTCTTAGTACTGCCTCATTAAAGGGGTACCCACACTTATTTTCTGGTTTCTTCAATACCCCTGGCAGCTTCTTATCTGGGGATGCTCTTGAGTCTCTAGGTCAGCCGTGGGCAAACTACGGCCCGCGGGCCGGATCCGGCCCGTTTGAAATGAATAAAACTAAAAAAAAAAAGACCGTACCCTTTTATGTAATGATGTTTACTTTGAATTTATATTAGTTCACACAAACACTCCATCCATGCTTTTGTTCCGGCCCTCCGGTCCAGTTTAAGAACCCATTATGGCCCTCGAGTCAAAAAGTTTGCCCACCCCTGTAACTAGACCACTAATAGCAGGGCCACACAACTCTCTCAGGGCACAGAGAGAAAGCTAAGGCCCAGAGATGGGATGTGAGTTCCTTATAGATGCATCACTAGTTAAGGCATCTTTACTGCTAATAAAAACAGGACTAAGGAGATGAACCGTAATGTAAATATCTGATATGCAGGATGGTCTTAGGCGACCCCTGTGAAAGGGTCGTTCGACCGCCAAAGGGGTCGCGACCCTCAGGTTGAGAACCGCTGAAAAGGGTGCTGGATATTTCTAGACCCAGCCCATCCCAGGTTCTGCTTTCTCATCACCTGCTCTGATCTTGAGTGGCTGGGCTGCATCCTCACCAAATGTGACCTGGGCTGGGCCATGCTATCTGATCCATCACCCCTGTCAACACTGATATCTTCACTGGACTCACCCTGTTACATATACATCTGTAATACTGAAATTACATGCTACACACTGACACTGAAACACTGAAATACAAAGAAAGTAAGATTAGGGTGCTGAACACACACTACAACATACACATGATGTATTATAAAATTATACACCTGAAACCTATGTAATTATAATCACCAATGTCATCCCAATAAATTTAATAAATAAATAAAAATGCCAGTTATTTTTTCTATGTATTACACACACACACACACACACACACACACATGATATTTGTTTCAGAATGTATTGAATTTATAGATTGAATTGGAGAAAACCTGATATTTTGCCATATGAAATATTTACCTCAATGGTAGTAGCATTTCTCCTTCATCTTCCTCTACATTCTTCAGTAAAATATATAGTTTCCTCTATAAAAGTTTTAAGTATTATTGCCAGGTACTTTATAATTTTTGTTACTCTCCTGAGTGGAATTTGTATTATATATTCATATTGGTTATCGATGGTATGAAAGAAAGATGTGGAAACTCTCTTAGCCTATTCAGGCTGCTTTAACAAAAACATTAGAGAGTGGTGGGGAGGCAGATTCAAGAACTAACATTTAGCTCTCACAGTTCTGGAGGCTGGGAAGCCCAAGATCAAGGCACAGGCAGACTCGGTATCAGGTGAGCATCTACTTCCTGGTTCATAGAAGGCAGCTGTCTCCTGGCCGTGTCCTCACATGGCAGGAAAAGGAAGAGCACCCTCTGTGGTCTTTTTTATGGGAGCATTAGTGCCACTCCTGAGGTGTCCATCTTCATGGCCTAGTCACCTCAAAGGACCTACCTGCAATGCTATCACTTTGGGTTTAAGATTTCAAAAAATGAATTTTGGGGGAACACACTTAATCCATAACAGAAGCCTGTCATTATAAAGATTATATAAAAAAAGAAAAAAGAAAGAAAAATAAAAGAAAGGGAGGAAGGAAGGGAAGAAAGGGAGAGAGGGAGGTAGAAGAAGAGGAGAGAGAGAGAGAAAGAAAGGACAAAACAGAAATTGGTTGCAGTGCAGTTCTTTGAAAAAAGAGATGGGGTGATTAAAGGAATACTTTCTGGTAGGAACTATAGCCAGTATTGCTATGCTTTCACCTTAATTCTGCTAGATTATAACATCAAATATTTTCAAAGGGATGACAGCTAATGAGGTCAAAGAAGCACAGTGGCTCCTAGGAATTTTATTTGTTTAATGACTTGATGCCTTCGGCCTCTTCAGTATTTTATGTCTTCGAGGCTTTAAACCCCAAACCTAAGAGAACATGGCAACTCTTGTCATGCAATATATAACAAGATACTTTTATTTAAAAGTAATATAATTAATGATTGTGGTGAATGAACAGAGCCAGCTCGAGGAGGAACCAGACACATGGACTTCTGTAATCTTTGTAGTGTTTGGTTAAGATCGGAAGCCCACCATGTTTACCTGGAGGACTTCAGGTCGACTCCCACTCCTTAGAGGGGGAATCCAAGAGACTACAAGACACAACTACAGATTGGAAGGCCCTTGGGGGGCTCATTTAAGAAGTCTCAATGGGGACTGATTAAGGCAGGACACCTAGACTCCTTCAGGACTTGCAGGTCCAAGGCCTGGGACTTTTTGTAGTCACTTAGATGAGAGAATTTCATGAGGTGTTTCTGGACCATGTACTGTTCAGTGCAGATTCTGAACCTTTAAGTGAGAGCACAAAGGCACTGGCTTGTACCTGGAAATATCAGGAAAGTTGTTAGGAATAATGGTCTGAAGGAGTCTAAATGCCATGGAACAAAATCAAAACAATTTACAAACAGTAATGGATAATTTTTATTAACCGCTTTACTTGTCATATCTATTTGCTCATCTTCAAATGAGAAAATAAAAATATTGTTAATAGCTCATGGTCTCAATAGATAGAAAATAGAATTTTTCTTTATCACAAATGCAAACTGTTTAAATGACTCAAGGTAGAAAAAGAAGACAATACTATTTAAATGTGTCTTATTCTTGCAATGGTTATAGTATTCAGTCATAGTTTTAGATTGGGAAGATGCCCTTTGACTTTAAGGAAGGTAATCAGAAACTCCAAAGGCTCATTTGGCCAAGATCACACAAATCTATATATATAAAAGCCTAAGCGACCAGCAGACCATCCAGTACTGTAGCTATGACTCACACTGAACACCAGGGGGCAGACACTCAATGCAGGAGCTGCTGAGCAAGAGCAACTTTGCAGAATGCCCTCTTGCACTCCGGGACCCCTCAGGGGATGTTGGATTGATGGTTTCAGCCTGATCCCCACAGGCCAGGCCGAGGGACCCCACCAGTGCATGAATCCATGCACCAGGCCTCTAGTAATAAATGTCAGAGTTGAGAGTAAAACTCAAGTCTTTTAGCAACTAAGGCAAAGTCCTTCTCTTAACTTTTGATGGTAGAAGTTAGAGATTTCAGAAAGTTGAATTGCAGTCCTGCAATGATACAGTAACCAGGAATCTGCTACCATCTAGTGGGGCAATTGAGTAATTAATATTTTTGAAAAGTTTCAGATACTGCACATGTATACTCTTGTCAGAGAAAATGGGTGAATAAAGAATTATAGAGGTTCTTTAGTCTATTTACAATATTTTACAGATAGGAAAACAGGGAGATTGAATGAAATCTCCATGGTCATACAATGTGGTGACAAAACTGGGATAAAACTTTGGTCTCTACACTTGCAGTTCAGTTCTCTTCCAGTGTTCCACCAATGAGAAAGGAAAGGGCCTTTCAATTCACAGAATCCAGTTAAAGTATTTTCCTAAATACTTTGATTTGTGAAGATTTCAATTCTTTTTTTTTAAATATATTTTTATTTATTTCAGAAAGGAAGAGAGAGGGAGAGAAAGATAGAAACATCAATGATGAGAGAGAATCATTGATAAACTGCTTCCTGCATGCCTCCTTCTGAGGATCAAGCCTACAACCCGGCCATGTGCTTTGACCAGAAATTGAACTGTGACATCCTGGTTCATAGGTCAACACTCAACCACTGAGGTACACTGGCCAGGTGGCTGTCAGTTCTTAGTTGCATTAATGGAAAGGAAAACTGGTGTATGTAACATGGACATAAACCTATACCTATACCTCCATATCTATGTATTTTATGGCTATGTCTACCCCTCTATGTCTATAATCTTTTTTCTTAGGCCAGCACTAGAATAAATTTCCTTTTCTTGGGCACTTGATAACTTAGGATAGCCTAGAATTACACTGAATGGTATTAGATTGCTGATTAGTATTTTTTAAAAAGTTAATAAAATTTAAAATGGTTAGAGTATATAGTGTACATTATATAAAATAAACCTTAAGCCATTATAGTCATAACAGTAGAGGAATTTTATAGCAAGTTTCGAAGATGCTTATTTCAAAAACAGATTTTTATTTCTACTTTTGATAAATTTATTTTGTATATCAGGGAGCATACATGATCTATCACAATAAACTTATAAATATTCTTTAAGAACTGATTTCTTGAATCTGTGCATGAAATTTGTATTTTCCCTTCCATTAATGTAACTTAAAATTGTGGAGCCTTCTGTCTTTGTCACATTTTCTAGTTCGTTTCTTCAATTCTGTTGCCTGAAACAATGTACTGAATATCTGGGGGAGTAAGAACAACTCATTTAAAAGAATTGTTTTTTTGAAAAAGCAACAGGGAGAGAACAGGCTTCTCTTAGGAAAAAGCAATTCTTGTCTTTTTTTGGATAATCTCATCCATATGGGAGATTTTGGAGATTTTCTTGATTTTTACCTCTTTTCTATACTTTCTGGATGTATTTCTCTCATAGGCAGAAGCTACTATGAAGTGTCTTATCATTTGTTATCATCTTGAAATTTTCAGGATGCTGGACACATTTAAATAATCCCACTGTATTTTCAGCAATCTACACTAATAAAAGAGAAGCATGCAAATTGGTGTCACTCCGCTATGCCCACCAGCCAATCAGAGTGACTATGCAAATTAAACCAACAAAGGTGGTGGTTAATTTGCATATGCAGGCACAGAGTGAAGACTGAAGACTG